>NC_079392.1:1916798-2076798 GCF_029220125.1 Pseudoliparis swirei | reverse complement strand
GCCTGCATGAGTCCACATGAGTCCACATGAGTCCACATGAAGCCTCCATGAGTCCACATGAAGTCCACATGAGTCCACATGAAGCCTCCATGAGTCCACATGAAGTCCACATGAGTCCACATGAAGCCTCCATGAGTCCACATGAAGTCCACATGAGTCCACATGAAGCCTGCATGAGTCCACATGAGTCCACATGAGTCCACATGAAGCCTGCATGAGTCCACATGAGTCCACATGAGTCCACATGAAGCCTACATGAGTCCACATGAAGCCTACATGAGTCCACATGAGTCCACATGAAGCCTCCATGAGTCCACATGAGTCCACATGGAGCCTCCATGAGTCCACATGAAGTCCACATGAGTCCACATGAAGCCTGCATGAGTCCACATGAGTCCACATGAGTCCACATGAAGCCTACATGAGTCCACATGAAGCCTCCATGAGTCCACATGAGTCCACATGAGTCCACATGAGTCCACATGAAGCCTCCATGAGTCCACATGGAGCCTCCATGAGTCCACATGAGTCCACATGAGTCCACATGAAGCCTGCATGAGTCCACATGAGTCCACATGAAGCCTGCATGAGTCCACATGAAGCCTGCATGAGTCCACATGAGTCCACATGAAGCCTACATGAGTCCACATGAAGCCTACATGAGTCCACATGAGTCCACATGAAGCCTACATGAGTCCACATGAGTCCACATGGAGCCTCCATGAGTCCACATGAGTCCACATGAAGCCTCCATGAGTCCACATGAGTCCACATGAAGCCTGCATGAGTCCACATGAGTCCACATGAAGCCTCCATGAGTCCACATGAGTCCACATGAGTCCACATGAAGCCTGCATGAGTCCACATGAGTCCACATGAAGCCTCCATGAGTCCACATGAGTCCACATGAGTCCACATGAAGCCTCCATGAGTCCACATGAGTCCACATGAAGCCTCCATGAGTCCACATGAGTCCACATGAGTCCACATGAAGCCTCCATGAGTCCACATGAGTCCACATGAAGTCCACATGAGTCCACATGAAGCCTCCATGAGTCCACATGAAGTCCACATGAGTCCACATGAAGCCTGCATGAGTCCACATGAGTCCACATGAGTCCACATGAAGCCTGCATGAGTCCACATGAGTCCACATGAGTCCACATGAAGCCTACATGAGTCCACATGAAGCCTACATGAGTCCACATGAGTCCACATGAAGCCTCCATGAGTCCACATGAGTCCACATGGAGCCTCCATGAGTCCACATGAAGTCCACATGAGTCCACATGAAGCCTGTATGAGTCCACATGAGTCCACATGAGTCCACATGAAGCCTACATGAGTCCACATGAAGCCTCCATGAGTCCACATGAGTCCACATGAAGCCTCCATGAGTCCACATGAGTCCACATGGAGCCTCCATGAGTCCACATGAGTCCACATGGAGCCTCCATGAGTCCACATGAGTCCACATGGAGCCTCCATGTGAATCCACCCTAAAACACAACCTGAGAGTCATAAAAAGCTTCACCTGAAGCTTCACCTCAGTCTGTGTCTTCAGAAGCCAGTGCCGATGAGACGAGAGGAGACTTCCTGTTCCTGGCTTCCTGTCCCCAGGCGTGAAGGTAGAGGCTCTTTCTGGTGTGACCTCACTCCCACTCGCTCGACTCGAAGACTGAAAGACGAAGGTTTCAGGGTTTGGGGAACCGGTCCAGGAAGCTGCGTCCGCTGATAACACAGAACCACACGCAGTTTCAAGAACATACAACGTGTTTCTACTCATTCACGTTAAGAAGTGGAACTCGGGCTTCGGGGTGGGCTCGATTCGTCCGCCTGCCGGTCCCACCAGGGCGGTGCTGCATGGTGCGTAGCCGTACACGAGCCGAACTCCAGGACATGGCCGCTCTCTGTGGTCTGAAGGTCCTGCTGCTCTGGGCCGGGATCTTCACCTCAGCCAACTGTGAGTAACCATCTTCCTCTTCCTCGTGGAGGAAGAGCATCGGGGGGTTATAAGTTGTGTCTGTCGTCTGAAAGTCTTCTCGGAGGAGAAGAGGTCTCTTATTCTAAACTCTTAACTTTTAAATGTTGCATGTTGTTGGTTGTGTTGTGAGGAGAGGTGAAACTGTTTCCACGACGGAGAGACGAGTCGTGGAAACACAAAACAAAATCATTTAAAGTTACAAACTCGAGGGCAGAACAGACGAGCTACAGGAAGTCGTCTTCACGATTCTTTAACTTTCCAAACCCAGGAACTGGAGACGCTCAGCGCCCGGTTGTGATGTGACAGCTCCGTGAGCCGGCGGCGCAGGAATAATAATCATAAACAAGTTATGTTCCATCAAAGCCCGTTAATAACACAACTCTTTACAACGTCTCTCATCTGGTGCTAATGCGGGAATTGTGGAATTGTTGCAATCGTGTTTCTGTTCTGCTTTGACACTGCATGTGTGTGTGTGTGTGTGATGGGGGGGTGGGGTGAGGGGGGGGGGGGTGTCTGTCAGAGATGAGAGCATTTTTTCTTCTTCTGGGTGTGTCCCTGCTTTACTTCAACCCTGGTGGCTGTAGGTGCAGATGCATATCTGTGTGTGTGTGTGTGTGTGTGCGCGTATATCTGGGTGTGTTAAGTCAGACCAACCTTGCCGCCTCTTGCATCACTCAGAGTTCTGACAGTTTTTAGCACATCAAATCATTTCTGCTATTTTCTGCGTCTGAATGCACGAATGAAACCGTCACTCTATTAATTTTTTTATTAATAATTAAGTCTTTAATGTCCGTCATGTGTCTAACGTACAGTATTCCTCAGTAACGTACAGTATTCCTCAGTAACGTACATTATTCCTCAGTAACGTACATTATTCCTCAGTAACGTACAGTATTCCTCAGTAACGTACAGTATTCCTCAGTAACGTACAGTATTCCTCAGTAACGTACATTATTCCTCAGTAACGTACAGTATTCCTCAGTAACGTACATTATTCCTCAGTAACATACAGTATTCCTCAGTAACGTACATTATTCCTCTGTAACGTACAGTATTCCTCAGTAACATACATTATTCCTCAGTAACGTACATTATTCCTCAGTAATGTACATTATTCCTCTGTAACATACAGTATTCCTCAGTAACGTACAGTATTCCTCAGTAACGTACATTATTCCTCAGTAACGTACATTATTCCTCAGTAACGTACAGTATTCCTCTGTAACGTACATTATTCCTCTGTAACATACAGTATTCCTCAGTAACGTACAGTATTCCTCTGTAACATACATTATTCCTCTGTAACATACAGTATTCCTCAGTAACGTACAGTATTCCTCTGTAACGTACATTATTCCTCAGTAACGTACAGTATTCCTCAGTAACGTACAGTATTCCTCAGTAACGTACAGTATTCCTCAGTAATGTACATTATTCCTCTGTAACGTACATTATTCCTCTGTAACATACAGTATTCCTCAGTAACGTACAGTATTCCTCTGTAACATACATTATTCCTCTGTAACATACAGTATTCCTCAGTAACGTACAGTATTCCTCTGTAACGTACAGTATTCCTCAGTAACGTACATTATTCCTCAGTAACATACAGTATTCCTCAGTAACGTACAGTATTCCTCTGTAACGTACATTATTCCTCTGTAACATACAGTATTCCTCAGTAACGTACAGTATTCCTCTGTAACGTACATTATTCCTCTGTAACATACAGTATTCCTCAGTAATGTACAGTATTCCTCAGTAACGTACATTATTCCTCAGTAACGTACATTATTCCTCAGTAACGTACAGTATTCCTCTGTAACTTACATTATTCCTCTGTAACATACAGTATTCCTCAGTAACGTACAGTATTCCTCTGTAACATACATTATTCCTCTGTAACATACAGTATTCCTCAGTAACGTACAGTATTCCTCTGTAACGTACATTATTCCTCAGTAACGTACAGTATTCCTCAGTAACGTACAGTATTCCTCAGTAATGTACATTATTCCTCAGTAACGTACAGTATTCCTCAGTAACGTACATTATTCCTCAGTAACGTACATTATTCCTCTGTAACGTACAGTATTCCTCTGTAACGTACAGTATTCATCAGTAACGTACAGTATTCCTCAGTAACGTACATTATTCCTCAGTAACGTACATTATTCTTCAGTAACGTACATTATTCCTCAGTAACGTACATTATTCCTCAGTAACGTATATTATTCCTCAGTAACGTACAGTATTCCTCAGTAACGTACATTATTCTTCAGTAACGTACAGTATTCCTCAGTAACGTACATTATTCCTCAGTAACGTACATTATTCCTCAGTAACGTACATTATTCCTCTGTAACGTACATTATTCCTCAGTAACGTACAGTATTCCTCAGTAACGTACAGTATTCCTCAGTAACGTATATTATTCCTCAGTAACGTACAGTATTCCTCAGTAACGTACATTATTCTTCAGTAACGTACATTATTCCTCAGTAACGTACATTATTCCTCAGTAACGTACATTATTCCTCTGTAACGTACATTATTCCTCAGTAACGTACATTATTCTTCAGTAACATTACATTACATTACATGTCATTTAGCAGATGCTTTTATCCAAAGCGACTTACAATAAGTGCATTTCAACCTAGAGTACAAACTAAGAACAACAAGAATACAGGAAGTAACATTTCCTCAACATAGTCGAACTACAAAAGTACCATAAGTAAGTGCTATTTAAGTGCCACTGAAGTGCAAATCTGTGTTTTAATCCAGATATAGTCGGAAAAGGTGTGTTTTCAGTCTCCGACGGAAGATGTAGAGACTTTCTGCTGTCCTGATGTCAGTGGGGAGCTCGTTCCACCACTGAGGAGCAGGACAGCAAACAATCTGGATTTCGAGTGATGAGCTCGAGGTGCAGGAGGCACAAGACGATTGGCTGTTGCCGAGCGGAGCGAACGTGCCGGGGTGTACGGTGTGACCATATCCCGGATGTAGACGGGGTCCGATCCGTTCAGAGCACGGTACACCAGAACCAGTGTTTTGAAGCGGATGCGAGCAGCCACCGGTAACCATGAAGAGAGCGGAGGAGCGGAGTGGTGTGGGTGAATTTCGGGAGACTGAAGACCAGTCGAGCTGCTGCATTCTGGACGAGCTGCAGAGGTCGGATGGCCTTAGCAGGTAGACCAGCCAGGAGGGAGTTGCAGTAGTCGAGGCGTGAAATGACCAGAGCCTGGACCAGAACCTGTGCCGCCTTCTGAGTAAGAAGAGGCCGTATTCTCCTGATGTTGTGCAGCATGTACCTACAGGAACGCGTTGTCGCAGTGATGTTGGCCGTCAGGGAGAGTTGACTATCGAGTGTCACCCCGAGGTTCCTGGCAGTCAGGGTAGGGGCCAACACAGAGCTGTTGAAGGTGGTAGTCAGGTCATGGGTGGGGGAGCCTTTCCCTGGAAGGAATAGTAGCTCGGTCTTATCAGGGTTGATTTTCAGATGGTGAGCAGACATCCACTGAGAGATGTCAGTCAGACAGGCAGAGATTCGCGCCGCCATCTGTGTTTCGGACGGTGGAAACGAGAAGATCAGTTGGGTGTCATCGGCATAGCTATGGTAGGAGAAGCCATGCGAACGAATGACAGAGCCGAGAGAATTTGTGTACAGAGAGAAGAGGAGGGGACCCAGGACGGAGCCTTGAGGAACCCCAGTAGTGAGAGGAAGAGGAGGGGACCCAGGACGGAGCCTTGAGGGACCCCAGTAGTGAGAGGACAGGGATCAGACACAGATCCTCTCCAAGTTACCCGGTAGGTGCGGTCTTTAAGGTAGGAAGAGAAAATAGCGAGTGCAGTGCCTGAGATCCCCAGGTCCTGAAGAGAAGAGATCAGGATCTGGTGGTTCACGGTGTCAAATGCTGCAGAAAGGTCGAGAAGGATAAGGACAGAGGAGAGAGAGGCTGCTCTAGCAGTGTGAAGCTGCTCAGAGACAGCAAGGAGGGCAGTCTCTGTCGAGTGGCCGGCCTTGAATCCAGACTGGTGAGGGTCAAGAAGGTTGTTACTGTGGAGATAGGAGGACACTTGGCTCAAGATAGCTCGCTCCAGAGTTTTGGAGAGAAAAGGAAGAAGAGAGACCGGTCTGTAGTTGCTGACTTCAGACGGGTCGAGCGTGGGTTTCTTCAGGAGAGGGTTGACTCTCGCCTCCTTCAGAGAGTTGGGGAAACAACCAGTTGAGAGGGAGCTGTTAATAAGATGGGTGAGAAAGGACAGAAGATCAGGAGCAATAGCCTGGAGAATGGGAGACGGGACGGGGTCAAGGGCGCAGGTGGTCGGTCGAGCGGAGGTCACCAAGCTAAGAACTTGAATGGGAGACAGGGGGGTGAAAAAGGAAAGAGAGGGGGATGAAGAAGTTAGTGTTGGTGAGGTGATAGAAGATGGATTAGTAAAGGAGGAGCGTATGTCGTCTATCTTGTTTGTAAAGTAGTCGACAAAGTGGCTCGGCAAATGGGTGGAAGGAGGAGGGGGACAAGGGGGATCAAGGAGGTTGGAAAAGATAGTAACGTACATTATTCCTCTGTAACGTACATTATTCTTCAGTAACGTACATTATTCCTCTGTAACGTACATTATTCCTCAGTAACGTACATTATTCATCAGTAACGTACATTATTCTTCAGTAACGTACATTATTCATCAGTAACGTACATTATTCCTCTGTAACGTACATTATTCCTCAGTAACGTACATTATTCATCAGTAACGTACATTATTCCTCTGTAACGTACATTATTCCTCAGTAACGTACATCATTCCTCAGTAACATACATTATTCCTCAGTAACGTATAGTATTCCTCAGTAACGTACATTATTCCTCTGTAACGTACATTATTCCTCAGTAACGTACATTATTCATCAGTAACGTACATTATTCCTCAGTAACGTACAGTATTCCTCAGTAACGTACACTATTCCTCAGTAACGTACATTATTCCTCAGTAACGTAAATTATTCCTCAGTAACGTACATTATTCCTCTGTAACGTACAGTATTCCTCAGTAACGTACATTATTCCTCAGTAACGTACATTATTCCTCTGTAACGTACATTATTCCTCAGTAACGTACATCATTCCTCAGTAACATACATTATTCCTCTGTAACGTATAGTATTCCTCAGTAACGTACATTATTCCTCTGTAACGTACATTATTCCTCAGTAACGCACATTATTCCTCAGTAACGTACATTATTCCTCAGTAACGTACAGTATTCCTCAGTAACGTACATTATTCCTCAGTAACGCATATTATTCCTCAGTAACATTATTCCTCAGTACATATATTCCTCAGTAACATACATTATTCCTCAGTAACGTATAGTATTCCTCAGTAACGTACATTATTCCTCTGTAACGTACATTATTCCTCAGTAACGTACATTATTCCTCAGTAACGTACATTATTCCTCAGTAACGTACATTATTCCTCAGTAACGTACATTATTCCTCAGTAACGTACATCATTCCTCAGTAACGTACAGTATTCCTCAGTAACGTACATTATTCCTCAGTAACGTACAGTATTCCTCAGTAACGTACATTATTCCTCAGTAACGTACAGTATTCCTCAGTAACGTACATTATTCCTCAGGAACGTAAATTATTCCTCAGTAACGTACATTATTCCTCTGTAACATACAGTATTCCTCAGTAACGTACAGTATTCATCAGTAACGTACAGTATTCCTCAGTAACGTACATTATTCCTCAGTAACGTACAGTATTCCTCAGTAACGTATATTATTCCTCAGTAACGTACATCATTCCTCAGTAACGTACAGTATTCCTCAGTAACGTACATTATTCCTCAGTAACGTACATTATTCCTCAGGAACGTAAATTATTCCTCAGTAACGTACATTATTCCTCTGTAACGTACAGTATTCCTCAGTAACGTACATTATTCCTCAGTAACGTACAGTATTCCTCTGTAACGTACAGTATTCCTCTGTAACGTACAGTATTCCTCTGTAACGTACAGTATTCCTCAGTAACGTACATTATTCCTCTGTAACGTACATTATTCCTCAGGAACGTAAATTATTCCTCAGTAACGTACATTATTCCTCAGGAACGTAAATTATTCCTCAGTAACGTACATTATTCCTCTGTAACGTACAGTATTCCTCTGTAACGTACAGTATTCTTCAGTAACGTACATTATTCCTCAGTAACGTACATTATTCCTCTGTAACGTACATTATTCCTCAGTAACGTACATTATTCCTCAGTAACGTACATTATTCCTCTGTAACGTACAGTATTCCTCAGTAACGCATAGTATTCCTCAGTAACGCATTATTCCTCAGTAACGTACAGTATTCCTCAGTAACGCATATTATTCCTCAGTAACGTACATTATTCCTCAGTAACGTACAGTATTCATCAGTAACGTACATTATTCCTCAGTAACGTACAGTATTCCTCTGTAACGTACATTATTCCTCAGTAACGTACATTATTCCTCAGGAACGTAAATTATTCCTCAGTAACGTACATTATTCCTCTGTAACGTACAGTATTCCTCTGTAACGTACAGTATTCCTCTGTAACGTACAGTATTCCTCAGTAACGTACATTATTCCTCTGTAACGTACATTATTCCTCAGTAACATACAGTATTCTTCAGTAACGTACATTATTCCTCAGTAACGTACATTATTCCTCTGTAACGTACAGTATTCCTCAGTAACGTACAGTATTCCTCAGTAACGTACATTATTCCTCAGTAACGTACAGTATTCCTCAGTAACGTACATTATTCCTCAGTAACGTACATTATTCCTCAGTAACGTACACTATTCCTCGGTAACGTACATTATTCATCAGTAACGTACATCATTCCTCAGTAACGTACAGTATTCCTCAGTAACGTACATTATTCCTCAGTAACGTACATTATTCCTCAGGAACGTAAATTATTCCTCAGTAACGTACATTATTCCTCTGTAACGTACAGTATTCCTCAGTAACGTACATTATTCCTCAGTAACGTACAGTATTCCTCTGTAACGTACAGTATTCCTCTGTAACGTACAGTATTCCTCAGTAACGTACATTATTCCTCTGTAACGTACATTATTCCTCAGGAACGTACATTATTCCTCAGGAACGTAAATTATTCCTCAGTAACGTACATTATTCCTCTGTAACGTACAGTATTCCTCTGTAACGTACAGTATTCCTCTGTAACGTACAGTATTCCTCAGTAACGTACATTATTCCTCTGTAACGTACATTATTCCTCAGTAACGTACAGTATTCCTCAGTAACGTACATTATTCCTCTGTAACGTACATTATTCCTCAGTAACGTACAGTATTCCTCAGTAACGTACATTATTCCTCAGTAACGTACAGTATTCCTCAGTAACGTACATTATTCCTCAGTAACGTACATTATTCCTCAGTAACGTACACTATTCCTCGGTAACGTACATTATTCATCAGTAACGTACATTATTCCTCAGTAACGTACAGTATTCCTCTGTAACATACAGTATTCCTCAGTAACGTACAGTATTCCTCATTAACGTACAGTATTCCTCTGTAACGTACAGTATTCCTCAGTAACGTAAATTATTCCTCAGTAACATACAGTATTCCTCAGTAATGTACATTATTCCTCAGTAACGTACATTATTCCTCAGTAACATACAGTATTCCTCAGTAACATACAGTATTCCTCAGTAACGTACATTATTCCTCAGTAACGTACAGTATTCCTCAGTAACATACATTATTCCTCTGTAACGTACATTATTCCTCTGTAACATACAGTATTCCTCAGTAACGTACATTATTCCTCAGTAATGTACAGTATTCTTCAGTAACGTACATTATTCCTCAGTAACGTACATTATTCCTCAGTAACGTACATTATTCCTCAGTAACGTACATTATTCCTCAGTAACGTACAT
The DNA here is from genome assembly GCF_029220125.1 of Pseudoliparis swirei. Taxonomy (NCBI): domain Eukaryota; kingdom Metazoa; phylum Chordata; class Actinopteri; order Perciformes; family Liparidae; genus Pseudoliparis; species Pseudoliparis swirei. Next base: position 2,066,841 of record NC_079392.1, on the reverse strand, counting down.
TATTCCTCAGTAACGCATATTCCTCAGTAACGACATTATTCCTCAGTAACGACATTATTCCTCAGTAACGTACATTATTCCTCTGTAACGTACATTATTCCTCATTAACGTACAGTATTCCTCAGTAACGTACATTATTCATCAGTAACGTACATTATTCCTCAGTAACGTACAGTATTCCTCTGTAACATACAGTATTCCTCAGTAACGTACATTATTCCTCAGTAACGTACAGTATTCCTCAGTAACGTACAGTATTCCTCAGTAACGTACATTATTCCTCTGTAACATACAGTATTCCTCAGTAACGTACATTATTCCTCAGTAACGTACAGTATTCCTCAGTAACGTACATTATTCCTCAGTAACGTACATTATTCCTCAGTAACGTACATTATTCCTCAGTAACGTACAGTATTCCTCAGTAACGTAAATTATTCCTCAGTAACGCATTATTCCTCAGTAACGTACATTATTCCTCAGTAACGCATTATTCCTCTGTAACGTACATTATTCCTCAGTAACGACATTATTCCTCAGTAACGTACATTATTCCTCAGTAACGCAGTTATTCCTCAGTAACGTACATTATTCCTCAGTAACGACATTATTCCTCAGTAACGTACAGTATTCCTCAGTAACGCATATTCCTCAGTAACGCATTATTCCTCTGTAACGCATTATTCCTCAGTAACGTACAGTATTCCTCAGTAACGTATATTCCTCAGTAACATACATATTCCTCAGTAACGTACATTATTCCTCAGTAACGTACATTATTCCTCAGTAACGCATAGTATTCCTCAGTAACGTACATTATTCCTCAGTAACGACATTATTCCTCAGTAACGTACATTATTCCTCAGTAACGATACAGTATTCCTCAGTAACGTACATTATTCCTCAGTAACGTACATTATTCCTCAGTAACATAGTATTCTCAGTAACGTACATTATTCCTCAGTAACGCATATTATTCCTCAGTAACGCATAGTATTCCTCAGTAACGTACATTATTCCTCAGTAACGTACATTATTCCTCAGTAACGTACAGTATTCCTCAGTAACGTACATTATTCCTCAGGAACGTAAATTATTCCTCAGTAACGTACAGTATTCCTCAGTAACGTACATTATTCCTCAGTAACGTACATTATTCCTCAGTAACGTACGCTATTCCTCAGTAACGTACATCATTCCTCAGTAACGTACATTATTCCTCAGTAACGTACATCATTCCTCTGTAACGTACAGTATTCCTCAGTAACGTAAATTATTCCTCAGTAACATACAGTATTCCTCAGTAACGTACATTATTCCTCAGTAACGTAAATTATTCCTCAGTAACATACAGTATTCCTCAGTAACGTACATTATTCCTCTGTAACATACAGTATTCCTCAGTAACGTACAGTATTCCTCAGTAACGTACATTATTCCTCACTAACGTACAGTATTCCTCAGTAACGTACATTATTCCTCAGTAACGTACAGTATTCCTCAGTAACGTACATTATTCCTCAGTAACGTACATTATTCCTCTGTAACGTACAGTATTCCTCAGTAACGTACATTATTCCTCAGTAACGTACATTATTCCTCAGTAACGTACAGTATTCCTCAGTAACGTACATTATTCCTCAGTAACGCAGTATTCCTCAGTAACGTAAATTATTCCTCAGTAACGTACATTATTCCTCAGTAACATACAGTATTCCTCAGTAACGTACATTATTCCTCAGTAACGTACAGTATTCCTCAGTAACGTACAGTATTCCTCAGTAACGTACATTATTCCTCTGTAACGTACATTATTCCTCAGTAACATACAGTATTCCTCAGTAACGTACATTATTCCTCAGTAACGTACATTATTCCTCAGTAACGTACATTATTCCTCAGTAACGTACAGTATTCCTCAGTAACGTACAGTATTCCTCAGTAACGTACATTATTCCTCAGTAACGTACATTATTCCTCAGTAACGTACAGTATTCCTCAGTAACGTACATTATTCCTCAGTAACGTACATTATTCCTCAGTAACGTACATTATTCCTCAGTAACGTACATTATTCCTCAGTAACATACATTATTCCTCTGTAACGTACATTATTCCTCAGTAATGTACAGTATTCTTCAGTAACGTACATTATTCCTCAGTAACGCATATTCCTCAGTAACGCATATTCCTCAGTAACGCATACATTATTCCTCTGTAACGTACATTATTCCTCAGTAATGTACAGTATTCTTCAGTAACGTACATTATTCCTCAGTAACGTACATTATTCCTCAGTAACGTACAGTATTCCTCAGTAACGTACATTATTCCTCAGTAACGTACATTATTCCTCAGTAACGTACATTATTCCTCAGTAACGTACAGTATTCCTCTCTAACATACAGTATTCCTCAGTAACGTACAGTATTCCTCAGTAACGTACAGTATTCCTCATTAACGTACAGTATTCCTCTGTAACGTACATTATTCATCAGTAACGTACATTATTCCTCAGTAACGTACAGTATTCCTCTCTAACATACAGTATTCCTCAGTAACGTACAGTATTCCTCAGTAACGTACAGTATTCCTCATTAACGTACAGTATTCCTCTGTAACGTACAGTATTCCTCAGTAACGTACAGTATTCCTCAGTAACGTAAATTATTCCTCAGTAACATACAGTATTCCTCTGTAACGTACAGTATTCCTCAGTAACGTACAGTATTCCTCAGTAACGTAAATTATTCCTCAGTAACGTACATTATTCCTCAGTAACATACAGTATTCCTCAGTAACGTACATTATTCCTCAGTAACGTACAGTATTCCTCAGTAACTTCCTCAGTACAGTATTCCTATTCCTCAGTAACGTACATTATTCCTCAGTAACGTACAGTATTCCTCTGTAACGTACAGTATTCCTCTGTAACGTACAGTATTCCTCAGTAACGTAAATTATTCCTCTGTAACGTACAGTATTCCTCTGTAACGTACAGTATTCTTCAGTAACGTACATTATTCCTCAGTAACGTACATTATTCCTCTGTAACGTACATTATTCCTCAGTAACGTACATTATTCCTCTGTAATGTACATTATTCCTCAGTAACGTACAGTAGTCCTCAGTAACGTACAGTATTCATCAGCTTTAGTGCGTCGTTATTTCGTTTTAATTAATATTTCTTCTCTTTTCAATAATCAAGCATCTTTTTCTGCAATTAAAACTCTATACAGTGAAGTAGCAATAATGTACGACAGCAATGAGACTACGCTTTATTCATATTGTTTAAATGTTGTTATTTTAGTATGAATATTATCCGTTGTAACCATTAACTACGTGCAGTAGCTCGAATACTGTACATCAGTACTATTCTGATGTATTACATGCCAGATTAAGCTTTTTAAAAATCTACAATCAAATTCTGCAAAAACACCAAAACATTGATTTAACCAGTAAAACAAATATATAGAATCCGCTGCACGGATATGATATACTGCATAACAACATATAATTCAAGAGATCATTTTGCACTAACGTCCAAGAATCTTATACTTATACTAAGATAATATACATCTCTCGATTTGAATGTGTGGCTTTTAATTGTTATGGTATTTTAAAGGTAAATATACTTTAAAGTATCTAAATCATGTCGTGCTGCTTCTGCAGAGAAGATAATTATTAAACATGAAATACTTCTGACATGTCGTGTGTATTAAGTGTAATAAATTAGCATATTATGGTGTTTTACCATCAGATTAAAGAGCAGAACATTCGAGGGTCTCTGTATGAACAAACTCGTCTAGATGCAAAAATAATTGCGATCTTAAATTAGCGTTAGCAGGACGGAGTTGTCAAAATGTTGACCACTTCCTGTTCCTTCACTTCCTGTCAGAGACGCAGCTCAAGTTAATGATTTGAGAATGTGTGAAGAAAAGAAAAAGGGAAGTGCAGCGCGAACAAATGAACAAGTGAGGTCAGGAATGTGAAGCGCAGAGTGAGCTCGTTAACGAAGAAATATGAGAAGAAATACAAAATAAATAAATAAAGAAGCTGGTGTTAACAGAGAAAGACTCCGACCCGGTATCCGTTTCTTTTATTTTATATTTTATTAGTGTTGAATACGTTGTCCACGTCTCCTTGCTTCTGCTTCCTAGCAGGCTGAAGTTACAGTCTCACACACGGTTGGGACAGCCGTCGGTTTACAGAGCATTGGGAGTTATCTTTGTATTTTACTTGTGATTCTGAATGTATTATATTATATTTTAATGTGTTGTTCTCTCTGGAGCTTGAGTCTGAAATAAAAGTTTCACTGACTGGTTGTGGATGAAGAGTCTGAGTGAGTGGACCAGGTGGGCCGGGTGGGCCGGGTGGGCTTCACCTGGACCTCGAGAGTTCTGATACGATGCTGAAAACCTTTCACTGAAACTATTTGAATTAGTCACGACCGGGTATGAAGTGTGAGACATTGCTGCAGAAGCTTTGAGCTTGATACATATATATTTTAATATATATATATACAGTATACAGGACTGTCTCAGAAAATTAGAATATTGTGATAAAGTTCTTTATTTTCTGTAATGCAATTAAAAAAATATTAAATATTAAAAGAATAAAAGGCTTGCAATATTTCAGTTGATTTGTAATGAATCCAGAATGCATGACATTTTTGTTTTTTTAATTGCATTACAGAAAATAAAGAACTTTATCACAATATTCTAATTTTCTGAGACAGTCCTGTATATGTGTATATATATATATGTATATATATATATATATACATTTGTTTATATATATATATATATATATATTATATATGTGTATATATACAGGACTGTCTCAGAAAATTAGAATATTGTGATAAAGTTCTTTATTTTCTGTAATGCAATTAAAAAAACAAAAATGTCATGCATTCTGGATTCATTACAAATCAACTGAAATATTGCAAGCCTTTTATTCTTTTAATATTTAATAATTTTTTAATTGCATTACAGAAAATAAAGAACTTTATCACAATATTCTAATTTTCTGAGACAGTCCTGTATATATATATATAACACAACGAAAGCACACACCACATCCTGAGCTCCTCTCATCGCCTCGTCACACTTTGAGAATATCATAAAGGACTCAAGCAATGTTTCTTAAATTAACTCTTATGTCTCTTAACTTTTAGTTTATTTGAACTCGTCTTGTGTTTTTTATTTTTTACTTTGTGTTTTTTGTGTGTTTTTCTCTGTAACTCTGTGTTTCTTGTGTTTTTTGTTTCTACGTGTTTCTCACGTCGCTGCCTGTCCTGTCCAGGTCACCCTCAGATAAGAGCTGTTTAACCTCAGTGTGTTTTCACCTGGTTAAATAAAGGTTTACATAATAAAATGCACAAAGACAGTGAATCCATCTTGAAAACCAGCGATGTCGTCCCGTTTCTATTCCATGTTTTAATACTTATTTAACACAAAATATAATAACAGGAAGTTAAAATGATGCACGTATAAAAATGCATGAACAACATTCGTCATTTCTAATATCTAAGAAGTCTGTTTGACTCTGAGCTGCTGATCTCTGATCTCTGATCTGCTGATCTGTTGATCTGCTGATCTCTGATCTGTTGATCTCTGATCTGCTGATCTGTTGATCTCTGATCTGTTGATCTCTGATCTGCTGATCTGTTGATCTCTGATCTGTTGATCTCTGATCTCTGATCTCTGATCTGCTGATCTGTTGATCTCTGAACTGCTGATCTGCGATCTGTTGATCTCTGATCTGTTGATCTCTGATCTTCTGATCTGCTGATCTATTGATCTCTGATCTCTGATCTGCTGATCTATGATCTCTGATCTGCTGATCTGTTGATCTCTGATCTGCTGATCTGTTGATCTCTGATCTGGTGATCTGCTGATCTGCGATCTGTTGATCTCTGATCTGTTGATCTCTGATCGCTGATCTGTGATCAGCTGATCTCTGATCTGTGATCTGCTGATCTCTGATCTCTGAGCTGCTGATCTGTGCAAACTGAAGGCCGTTGTGTAACTCTGGAGATTTTCAGGGTTTCAGAGCAGCGCAGGAAGCCGTGGTTTCTCTCTTGTTGTAACAGCGAGCGTGGCTCGTTGCAGCATCGTTACCGAACTTCAGATCAAATGGTTGTTTCCCTGTTTGACCCGACAGCAACGTGGACACATTAATGAGAACACGAAGAACACATTACACTGCCTGATGTTAATTCTCTCTTTAATTAGCTGCATATTTTCTGCACCACGTTGTATTCTTTCATGTAAAAAAAAAAGATTTTTATGATTTTGTTCTCTTTGCAGGTGAAAAGACGACTGCATCCCCGACGGGTGAGTGGGCAACACCAACATATATAACATTTATCATTGTTATATTTATTGAAATGTTTAATTTGAATGATACCGCCAGCTGCGCTCGACCTTCCCTTCACATCGTATCCGCACAGCAGCATCTCATTATGGACATTTCAATTTATTTATTTTAATTTTAAATGTATTTAACCAGGAAATGCCTCATTGAGAATAAAAATCTCCTTGACCATAGCGTCCTGGTCAAGACCGCAGCAGCAGCACATTACACACAGTTTCAGACAATACAACATAAAACAGTGACAGACATTCTAAAAATTTAAAATAAAGAATATAATGTGCTTTACGCATCATGTGTGGCCAAAATCCATCTCCTCACTCTTTTGAAGACGCTGTCTTGACACTCGCTTCGTTTGACGTGACCAGCCTCTACTCAGGAAGTCGTGTGGCGCAACGGAACCAAAGTGTCTCTGTTCACGTCTGATTTTACTCACATGTGAAATATGCATGTGAGTAAAATCAGACGTGTGGACGGACGTCTGAACAGAGCTAGTCATGTTCTCTTTAATTGTGATAATTCTGGCTTCTCGGTTCTCTTTCAGACAATAGGGGGAAATAAAATGAGCCAAAACACACATTGACGTGTATATTCTACCACAGTTTGTCTGTTTTGGTGTGTAGATATCTCCTAAATTAAAAAAGATGCATTGGATAATTCCTCATTGCATAATTGTAAAAAAAATTATGAATAGATATATACAAAATTAAAGTTAAAAAGACATTAAACTCATATGTGGATGAAATTAAACCAGATTATTTCGGGGGCCCGTGCTACATGTAGCATTGAGACAGTGTGTCGGCTCTGATTCTGGTTTTCTTGGAGCGCAGATGTTCCCCTCTTACCTCCACGCACCTCCACAAACTCCACCCCACGCACCGTGACAACAGCCTCTGTCACCGTGACAACAGCCTCTGTCACGCCGTCAGACTTGTCGACAGCCGCCCACACACCTCCACTCACCTCACACCCCCCAAAAGACCCCCGCGGGACCGGTAATGTATTCAGTGTTGTGCGCTCAGCGTGGTGTTGTCGGTGTTGTTGTTGTTGTTGTTGGTGTTTGTATCACATGAGGTCAAACCCTCAGTGAGAGTGTTTCTACTTGAAGGTGACCTCCAGCATGCTCTCCATTTTACAGCCGCTGCTGCTCCTCCTGCAAGCTCCTCCCCCAAAACCACCAACGCCAATGAAGGGCCGACTTCTCCTCCAATCAGCACGTCCAACACCACTGTGACTCCTCCCCCTGAAGGTTGGCCTGTTCTCCTTACATGCACTTACACACGCATACACACATACACATTGGTCTGGTTGACTGAGATATAAAACTGTTATTTAAATAAGCAGCACAGCTAAAGGACCAGCATGCACCTGGGTTATATGTAGGAGGAGGCAGCTACAGGACCAGCATGCACCTGGGTTATATGAGGAGGAGGCAGCTACAGGACCAGCATGCACCTGGGTTATATGAGGAGGAGGCAGGTACAGGACCAGCATGCACCTGGGTTATATGTAGGAGGAGGCAGGTAGAGGACCAGCATGCACCTGGGTTATATGAGGAGGAGGCAGGTACAGGAACTTTCTTTCGGCTTTGTGAAACACAAACTCTGTGATTCATGTATATTTTTGATTTATTGGACACATGACCGCGACACATATATTAATATTGTGTCGTTTCCTTATTGTGTCCACCAGCTCCCACACAAGCCCCTCCCCCTCAGCAGTGTGAGTACCAGGACTCTATTTATAACTCACAGGTGTTTCTCCAGGAGATGTTCTGACTCTCTTGGTCCCGTGTTCAGGTTCTTACTCCGTCACCCCCGTGAAGTTCGGCCTCCGGGTGGACAACGGCAGCTCCTCCGTCAGCTTCAGAGAAAAGGGCGGAGTGGGCCGACCCTTCGTCCAGTTCTCCAATCAGAGCTCTCATGAGATCACTCGCCTGAAGCCCTGCACTAAATACGAGTTCCGAGGGACGTTCATCGACGGCGCCGGAAACAAATCGCCGTGTTCCACTGACGCCACGACGCTGGAGATGAGTGAGTACAACATACAGGGGTCGTACGGTCATGGAAAACCTGGAAAAGTCATGGAATTTTAAAATGTTTTTTTCCAGGCCTGGAAAAGTCCTGGAAAAAACTTAAATCACAGGTTTTGGAAAACTCATGAAATGTTATTATATTCACATGTTCATTTACGCCGAGTTTGACATAATAAATATGTTTTAGAAAGAAAGACGCTCGAAATATAAGCCGGCGTACGCTCTCATACTGGCGGCACAAATTTTTGTTTTTCCCGTTGCAAGTGAACACACCGTAACTGTAAAGTTCGCTGGTCATTTGTTTATTTCATGTTTACTGTATGCTTTAGAATTCACAGTTTAAATACTAAATGTTCTCACTGTTTCATGGATAAACCCAGATTCATGGAAATTTGGTTTAAAGTCATAAAAAAGTCCTGGAAATTTGGTTTAGTCATGGAAATTCATGGAAATTTGGTTTAAAGTCCTGGGAAATTCATGGAAATTTGGTTTAAATTCATGGAAATTTGGTTTAAAGTCATAAAAAATTCATGGAAATTTGGTTTAAAGTCCTGGGAAATTCATGGAAATTTGGTTTAAATTCATGGAAATTTGGTTTAACCCTTGTGTTGCCTTCGGGTCAATTTGACCCGATTCAATGTTTCACCCTCCTGTCGCCTTCGGGTCAATATGACCCGATTCAATGTTTAACCCTCCTGTTACCTTTATATTTACTAACATATTTTACCCTTGAGGTCAATATGACCCCAGCTATTAAAATCTCCAGAAAATTATTAGAATTAATATTGTTTTCCAAGTTTAAGTGTGAGGTACTTTATGTTTGTTTGTTGACTCCCGAAAGAACACAGACATTAAACATTGAATCGGGTCAAATTGACCCGAAGGCGACAGGAGGGTTCAATATTGAATCGGGTCAAAATGACCCGAAGGCAACACAAGGGTTAAAGTCATAAAAAATTCATGGAAATTTGGTTTAAATTCATGGCAAATTCATGGAAATTTGATTTAAAATTATGGAAATCCATTGGTCAAAATGTGTAAGAACCCTGTAAATATTCATTTTTAATCCATGAAATAAATCGAGCGGACGGATTAATTTCACTCGTTTCAGGTCGAGATGACGTCACGGACGGCGGCTGCATGCACGGGTACGTGTGCTACCGGAGCGGCTGGGACCTCAGCTCCTCTCTGCCGGAGTCCTGCCCTAACGACGCGGAGCAGCTGTGCATCAAACCTGGTTTCCACGACATCTGCACGACCTTCACGACGACCTTCATCTCGGAAGCGTGCCGATCTTCCTTCAACCTCAGCAGCCGCGTCCCCGCCGGTGCGTGCGGTCGGGTCCTCGCGTGACGACCTCCCGGCGTCACGTTCCATGATGTGTCAGGCGTCACGTTTCATGACGTGTCAGGCGTCACGTTTCATGACGTGTCAGGCTTAACGTGACGTTACCTTTCTTTATTTCTGCAGATTTCTTAGATCCAAGTGAAATAAAGCTGAAGTTTCCTGATGAACTTCCTGCAGTAATACAAGCAGAATTACCTCCAAACTGCAAGAATCTCACCGTGGATTACACCTGTTGGCGGGTTGATGGTATGTAGAGTTTGGGATAAAGTTTAAAATTACAGATATAAGCTGTCGACATTGTGAACGGATTCACATGGAAATAAAACGAGTAGATGCTCATATCTGTTTTAACAATCTGACTTCAAACATGAAGAAAAGATTCAAGTTTCAAGTTCCCATTTGTGCCTCTAATCCAGGGGGTCAAACTCCTGTTCACCGTGGGCCTCATCAGCATCATGGCCGCCTCTTAAAGGGCCAGTGTACCTGAAACATATAAACCTAGAAACTAGAACATATGGTTAAATAACTCGCTTTGCATTTGATTATTACCTTCGCATTGAAAATGCCGGAAGGTTATGTTTTGATCGCCGTGTATTTATTTATTTATTTATTTATTTGTATACGTGTTATTCGCAAAACTCAAAAAGTATTGAACCGAATCGCATGCAATTTGGTGGGATGATTGTTTATTATCCAGGGACCAGTTGATTAGATTTTGGGATCGATCGGGTCAAAGGTCAGGGTCAAAGGTCATGAACAGGTCAAATCTTCTTGAATCACATGGAATTTGGTGGGATGATTGGTTATTATCCGGGGACCATTTGATTAGATTTTGGGATCAATCGGGTCAAAGGTCAAGGTCAAGGTCATGGAAAGGTCAAAATCTTTTTTTTACCATAGCACGATACATTTTTGTCCAATTGGCATGCAACTAATGCCAAAATGTTCATAATTCAATGCCCAATCTTGTGATATGCGAAGGTATGCGCTCTACCGAGTGCCCATTCTAGTTGTTTATTTGATTGTAGACATATTTTACATAAGAACATTTCTCTAATATTATAACACAAATCCATTTAATTGAAACCTTCAAAATAAAAGCACAGGATATTTGTCTTCAATTTCCTTAAGAAAAGGTGACCGTGTGTCCTTCAAGCCGTCGGGGACCACAGAAAATGATGTTGCGGGTCCCATTCGGCCCGCGGGCCTTGTGTTTGACACCTCAACAATTATTAGAAATAACACAATAAAATAATATGAAATAAAACCGTTGTGATAGAGTTCTGAGGACAGACTGAGCCGCTGTCCTCGTGTCTCCTCAGCCGCTGATGGACTGAAGCTGCAGGAGCTGGAGCCGTTCACCAACTACAGCTGCTCCGCCCAGATCAGAGACCACGACGATGACATCATCCTGAACCACACGGCCGCCGTGCGCTTCAGGGTCGACTGCGGTGCGTTCAAGTGCTCACATAACACTGCAGCTCCACATGTTCAGGTTCCAGATGTTCAGTGTTCCAGATGTTCAGTGTTACAGATGTTCAGGTTCCAGATGTTCAGTGTTACAGATGTTCAGGTTCCAGATGTTCAGGTTCCAGATGTTCAGGTTATAGATGTTCAGTGTTACAGATGTTCAGGTTATAGATGTTCAGTGTTACAGATGTTCAGTATTACAGATGTTCAGGTTAAAGATGTTCAGTGTTCCAGATGTTCAGGTTATAGATGTTCAGTGTTACAGATGTTCAGGTTATAGATGTTCAGTGTTCCAGATGTTCAGTGTTACAGATGTTCAGTGTTACAGATGTTCAGATTATAGATGTTCAGGTTATAGATGTTCAGTGTTACAGATGTTCAGGTTCCAGATGTTCAGTGTTACAGATGTTCAGGTTCCAGATGTTCAGGTTATAGATGTTCAGTGTTACAGATGTTCAGGTTATAGATGTTCAGTGTTCCAGATGTTCAGTGTTACAGATGTTCAGTATTACAGATGTTCAGGTTAAAGATGTTCAGTGTTCCAGATGTTCAGGTTATAGATGTTCAGTGTTACAGATGTTCAGGTTATAGATGTTCAGTGTTCCAGATGTTCAGTGTTACAGATGTTCAGTGTTACAGATGTTCAGATTATAGATGTTCAGGTTATAGATGTTCAGTGTTCTAGATGTTCAGTGTTACAGATGTTCATGTTCTAGATGTTTAGTGTTACAGATGTTCAGGTTCCAGATGTTCAGTGTTACAGATGTTCAGTGTTACATATGTTCAGTGTTACAGATGTTCAGGTTATAGATGTTCAGGTTCCAGATGTTCAGTGTTACAGATGTTCAGGTTATAGATGTTCAGTGTTACCGATGTTCAGGTTCCAGATGTTCAGTGTTCCAGATGTTCAGTGTTACAGATGTTCAGTGTTACAGATGTTCAGGTTATAGATGTTCAGTGTTCCAGATGTTCAGGTTCCAGATGTTCAGTGTTACAGATGTTCAGATTCCAGATGTTCAGGTTATAGATGTTCAGTGTTCCAGATGTTCAGTGTTACAGATGTTCAGGTTATAGATGTTCAGTGTTACAGATGTTCAGGTTATAGATGTTCAGGTTATAGATGTTCAGTGTTACAGATGTTCAGGTTATAGATGTTCAGTGTTCCAGATGTTCAGTGTTACAGATGTTCAGTGTTACAGATGTTCAGTATTACAGATGTTCAGGTTATATATGTTCAGGTTATAGATGTTCAGTGTTACAGATGTTCAGGTTCCAGATGTTCAGTGTTCCAGATGTTGAGGTTATAGATGTTCAGGTTATAGATGTTCAGTGTTACAGATGGTCAGGTTCCAGATGTTCAGTGTTACAGATGTTCAGGTTCCAGATGTTCAGTGTTACAGATGTTCAGGTTATAGATGTTCAGGTTCCAGATGTTCAGTGTTACAGATGTTCAGGTTATAGATGTTCAGTGTTACTGATGTTCAGGTTCCAGATGTTCAGTGTTACAGATGTTCAGGTTCCAGATGTTCAGTGTTACCGATGTTCAGGTTCCAGATGTTCAGTGTTCCAGATGTTCAGTGTTACAGATGTTCAGTGTTCCAGATGTTCAGGTTATAGATGTTCAGTGTTACAGATGTTCAGGTTCCAGATGTTCAGTGTTACAGATGTTCAGGTTCCAGATGTTCAGGTTATAGATGTTCAGGTTATAGATGTTCAGTGTTCCAGATGTTCAGTGTTACAGATGTTCAGGTTATAGATGTTCAGTGTTACAGATGTTCAGGTTATAGATGTTCAGGTTATAGATGTTCAGTGTTACAGATGTTCAGGTTATAGATGTTCAGTGTTACAGATGTTCAGTGTTACAGATGTTCAGTATTACAGATGTTCAGGTTATATATGTTCAGGTTATAGATGTTCAGTGTTACAGATGTTCAGGTTCCAGATGTTCAGTGTTCCAGATGTTCAGGTTATAGATGTTCAGGTTATAGATGTTCAGTGTTACAGATGTTCAGTGTTCCAGATGTTCAGGTTATAGATGTTCAGGTTATAGATGTTCAGTGTTACAGATGTTCAGTGTTACAGATGTTCAGGTTATATATGTTCAGGTTATAGATGTTCAGTGTTACAGATGTTCAGGTTCCAGATGTTCAGTGTTACAGATGTTCAGGTTCCAGATGTTCAGTGTTACAGATGTTCAGGTTATAGATGTTCAGTGTTACAGATGTTCAGGTTACAGATGTTCAGTGTTACAGATGTTCAGTGTAACAGATGTTCAGGTTCCAGATGTTCAGTGTTACAGATGTTCAGGTTATAGATGTTCAGTGTTACAGATGTTCAGGTTACAGATGTTCAGGTTCCAGATGTTCAGTGTTACAGATGTTCAGGTTCCAGATGTTCAGTGTTACAGATGTTCAGTGTTACAGATGTTCAGTCTTACAGATGTTCAGTGTTCCAGATGTTCAGGTTATATATGTTCAGGTTATAGATGTTCAGTGTAACAGATGTTCAGGTTATAGATGTTCAGTGTTACAGATGTTCAGGTTATAGATGTTCAGTGTTACATATGTTCAGGTTCCAGATGTTCAGTGTTACAGATGTTCAGGTTATAGATGTTCAGTGTTACAGATGTTCAGGTTATAGATGTTCAGTGTTACAGATGTTCAGCTAACAGATGTTCATGTTCTAGATGTTTAGTGTTATAGATATTCATGTTCCAGATGTTCATGTTCCAGATGTGTGATGTGTTCCCAACAGACCTCACAATAAACATCACAGGGGAAACCTCCACCAACACCTCCATCGGGTGGAGTTGGACCTCCAGCAGCCGGCGGTGTTCCCGTGTGCTTCCTGAGCTGAAGAAGAAGCTCTCTCATGACTGCTCCTGCAGGAAGAAACACGGCGGTGAGTCCAAGTGTTGACAGGAAGACGATACCATGAGGATCTGGAGTGTTGGTGTCTTGTTTCCTGTTTTATTTTGAAATCCCCGTCTCTCGTGTCCTCTGTTTCCGTGCACTTCCTGTCCCTGTGATTGTTTCCTCCTGCGTCCACCAATCACCTGCACCTGCCCTCGTGTGTTTACACTACCGTTCAAACGTTTGGGCTCACCCAGACAATTTGGTGTTTTAAAAGAAAACTCTCACTTTTATTTATTAAATGAATTGCAAAATGAAAATTAAATCGAGTCAAGACGTTGAGGAGGTTATAAATAATGATTTTTATAGTAAATATTAATGTAGTTCTTCTTGTGGCTCAAAGGAAGGCCAGTTTTATAGCTTCTCTCAGCAGCATAACTGTTTTCAGCTGCGCTCACATAAAAAGGGTTTAAAGGGTTTTCTACCCCTCCGCTAGTCTTCTAAGGCGATAACACAATGTACCACTAGAACACTGGAGATGGGCCTCTTCACACCTCTGTAGAGACTTCATTAAACACCAGAGAATAGTCACTACACATTAACTATGTAGAGAGATTATTTATGATTAATGTAATGTTATCTTCATTGATAAAAACAGAGCTTTGAAAAATAAGAACATTTCTACATGACCTCAAACTTTTGAACAATAGTGTAAATTCAGTTTGTCTCGTTCTCTGGTTTTGTTTCAATCCTCCATTTAAGAAGAGTAAAGTTTCATTGCAACGTTGTCGTTATTCACGTCCTCTCTCTCTCTCTCTCTCTCTCTCTCTCACTCTCTCCCTCTCTCTCTCTCTCTCCTCTATCTCTCCTCTCTCTCTCCTCTCTCTATCTCTCCTCTCTCTTCTCTCTCTCTCTCTCTCTCTCTCTCTCTCTCTCTCTCTCTCTCTCTCTCTCTCTCTCTCTCTCTCTCTCTCTCTCTCTCTCTCTCTCTCTCTCTCTCTCCTCTATCTCTCCTCTCTCTCTCTCTCTCTCTCCTCTCTCTTCTCTCTCTCTCTCTCTCTCTTGCTCCTCTCTCTCTCTCTCTCCCTCTATCTCTCCTCTCTCTCTCTCTCTCCTCTCTCTTCTCTCTCTCTCTCCCTCTCTCTCTCTCTCTCTCTCTCTCTCCCTCATCTCTCTCTCTCTCTCTCCCTCATCTCTCTCTCTCTCTCTCTCTCTCTCTCTCTCTCCCTCTCTCTCTCTCTCGCTCTGTGAAGATTCAGAATGGACATGAAGTCTGATGCAGATATAAAATGGAAACATGAAAACGTTATTAACGTTTTGTTTTCCTCAAAATGTTGACAATATGCTGTTGTGTTTTTCTGTTGTTGTTTAGTCAAACACAAACTAAGGAAAACTATGTTTCAGGTTCAGGTTCAGTTTCAGCTCAAGCGAACCCACCACAGGGAAGGTGTAATGTCTCAGGCCTGGAGCCGTACACCGACTACAACTGTGAGGTCCTCAGCCGGTACGACGGCAGGGAGACGATGAACCGCTCGCAGAGATTCAGCCACAGGACAAAACCGGGGAGTGAGTACATATTTATGTATTTATGTATTTATTTATTACACTTTTAGTAGAAATATTTGAAAGCAAATTGTTCAAATCCACTTTGTGATTTAATTGATCTGATTCTTCCCTTTTAAACTTGTGACATTAAATAACGATCGTCAGTCACAACAGTATGCTCCACTTATTGTTATGAATATTATATTATGAATATTATTATTAATATTATGAATATTATTATTATTCTTAATATTATTATGAATATTATTACTATTATGAATATTATTATTATTAATAGTATTATTATTATTATGAATATGAATATTATTATTATTAATATTATTATTATAACATTATTATTATTATGAATATGAATATTATTATTATGAATATTATTATTATGATGAACATTATAACATCTCTCTTAAACAATATGACCCATTGAAGGATAACTTCTTCTTGTTCTCTCTCTCAGTACCGGATCCGGTTCCCTCCCTGACGGTGAGCGTTCCGGAGCACAACGTGATCGTGGTCTCGTGTTCTTATCGAAAACGTCTCAACGGACCTCAGAAGACGTTCCTCGCTTCTCTCGACGGCGTCAAGATGGCCGAAAAAAAGGACTGCTCCTTTGAATTCAGGGACCTGAGCTACTCGACGGACTACAGAGTGGCGGTAGATGATTACACCCGTATGCGTCGTTATTGTTCCAGTGCTATAATTCATCATTAATAAGGTTTTATTTTGTGTTTCCAGGTGACTGTTTGCAACGGAAACTTTTGCAGCGAACCCAAAAGAGAAACGGTTTCCACTTCCTGTACGAGCGTTTGCATCAATGCCTCACATGAGAAATGCTTCGGCCCGCTTTGCCTCGCCATGCATCCATTGCTCTGCGTAACATACGTGATGTTACTCCTCCCTCTTCTTCAGATAACGACAAGGCGGTCATTGGGCTCCTGGTGTTCCTCATCATCCTCACGTCGGTGGCTCTGCTGCTCGTCGTCTACAAGATTTACATTCTGAAGCGCAGGAAGTCCCAGTGAGTGATTGTTTAACACATAAATACAATATATATCTTTTAAATTGAACTATAATTGCAATCGAGACATAAATACCATTAAAGCTTTTTTGCGGAGGCCTTTTTTGCCCCATTCTTTATATAATGTCTATATAATCAGGATTATTTTGGGCCAATCATTCACCTTCTTGTTTGTCCCTCTCAGCGACCTCGGGGAAAACATGATGCTCATCTCCACAGCAAGTGAGTCGACTCTACGTTTAGTTTCAGGATCCTGGATTTCAGCAGATGATTAAAGTATTTATTCATTTATGTGATAAATGTCACTCACATGAAGCAGCTACCGAATGATTTAGGATGTTTAAAAAGATTTTAAAAATCATAAAAACACAGAAATGTATTCAAATATGTTCTATACTTTAGAATAATGGCTATAATACATGGTATATGGTTCACACAGAACCATGAAGGTACCATCTGGAACCCAAAAGGGTTCTTCAGAGTGATGACATGGAAGAACCATTTATGGTTCCTCAAAGAACCTTTCAAACCAGGGTTCTTAAAAGAACCATTTCCTTAAAGAGTTCTTCAAAGAACCTATAAAGGTGTCTCAAAGAACCTTAAAACATGGTTCTTTAAGGCACCATTTCTGGTTCCACAGGGAACATTTCAAACCAGGGTTCTCTAAAGAACCATTTACTTAAAGAGTTCTTCAAAGAACCTATAAAGGTGTCTTCAATTCAATTCAGTTTATTTGTATAGCCCAATTTCACAAATTACAAATTTGTCTCGGAGTGCTTTACAATCTGTACACATAGACATCCCTGCCCCAAAACCTCGCATCGGGCCAGGAAAAACTCCCAAATAACCCTTCAGGGGGGAAAAAAGGGAAGAAACCTTCAGGAGAGAACAGAGGAGGATCCCTCTCCAGGATGGACAGAACAATAGATGTCATGTGACCAGAAGGACAGATTTAGAGTTTAAATACATTCAATGAATGTGACAGAGTGTATGAATAGTTAATAGTAGGCATATTCCACGATGGAGACCTCCACGATCCATCAGGCAGATGGCGGTGGGGAGGAAGAGTGGGCGGAGTCTCAACAGTGGGCGGAGTCTCAACAGGATAGTGGCGCAGTCAGGAGCAGGAATTCCACGACCCAGACCTCGATGATCCATCAGGCAGATAGGATCTATGCCGTCTCATAGGGTCCGATGACCCCATGAGACGTGAAGTCAAAAGGACTCCGGGGAGAAAGCAGAGTTAGTAACGTGTGATTGAGAGATGAAAATTCATCCTTAAGGAGAGAAAAGAGGAGATAGGTACTCAGTGCATCCTAAACGTCCCCCGGCAGCTATAAGCCTATAGCAGCATATCAAGGGGCTGGACCAGGTGAACCTGATTCAGCCCTAACTATAAGCTCTGTCAAAGAGGAAGGTCTTAAGTCTACTCTTAAACGAGGTGACTGTGTCTGCCTCCCGGACTGAAATTGGAAGCTGGTTCCATAAAAGAGGAGCTTGATAACTGAAGGCTCTGGCTCCCATTCTACTTTTTAAGACTCTAGGAACTACAAGTAGTCTCGCATTTAGTGAGCGTAGCTCTCTAGTGGGGCAATATGGTACTACAAGCTCCTTAAGATATGATGGAGCATCACCAATCAAGGCTTTGTACGTTAAGAGAAGAACTTTAAAAGTGATTCTTGATTTTACTGGGAGCCAGTGCAGAGCAGCTAGTGCAGGAGTGATGTGATCTCTTTTCTTAGTTTTAGTGAGAACACGAGCTGCAGCATTCTGGATCAACTGGAGGGACCTAAGAGATTTATTAGAGCAGCCTGATAATAAGGAGTTGCAGTAATCCAGTCGAGAAGTAACGAACGCGTGGACCAATTTTTCTGCATCTTTTTGAGACAAGATGTGCCTGATTTTTGAAATATTACGGAGATGAAAGAATGCAGTCCTTGAGATTTGCTTTACGTGGGAGTTAAAGGACAAGTCCCGATCAAAGATAACGCCAAGATTCTTTACAGTGGTGTTGGATGCCAGGGCAATGCCGTCTACAGAATCCACATCACCAGATAATTGATCTCTGAGGTGCTCAGGGCCGATTAAAATTACTTCGGTTTTGTCTGAGTTTAACATCAAGAAGTTGCAGGTCATCCATGTTTTTATGTCTTTAAGACATGCTTGACGAACCTTCAAACAATGGTTCTTTAAGGCACCATTTATGGTTCCACAAAGAACCTTTAAAACAATGGTTCTTTAAGGCACCATTTATGGTTCCACAAAGAACCTTTTAAACCAGGGTTCTTTAAAGAACCTATAAATGTGTCTTGAAGAACCTTCAAAACATGGTTCTTTAAGGAAACATTTCTGGTTCCACAAAGAACCTTTCAAACTGAGGTTCTTTAAAGAACAATTTCCTTACAGAGTTCTTTAAAGAACCTATAAAGGTGTCTCAAAGAACCTTAAAAAAAGGATTCTTTAACGCACCTTTTCTAAAAATGGTTCTCCAGTAGGTGATGGTTCTTCGTAGAACCACAAAGCCTTTTAAAGAACCGCTTAAGAACCTTTATTGTTCTGTGTGTAGATGACGAGCAGAACCTGATGCCCGTCGAGCCGATCGCAGCAGATTTCCTGCTGGAAGCGTACAAGAGGAAACTCGCTGACGAGGGGAGACTCTTCCTGGCGGAGTTCCAGGTCAGTTTGTTGTTGTTGTTGTTGTTCATAGAGCGTTGTTTGTTTTGGCCTATTATAGACTAGACGTGTGGATGGTGTGTTTGTGCTTTCAGAGCATCCCCAGAATCTTCTCCAGGTACAGCGTGAAAGAGGCCAAGAAGTCCTGCAACGTCTCCAAGAACCGCTACGTGGACATCCTGCCATGTGAGTCCAACAGCGCCACCTGGGGTCAAACACACGGCCCGCGGGCCGAATCTGGACCGCCACGTCATTTTATGTGGCCCCCCCCGAGTGTTTGAAAGACACATGATCACCCTTTCTTAAAGAAATTGAAGAAAAATATCCTGTACTTTGATTTTGAAGGTTTCAAATTAAAATTAATTTGTGTTACAATATTTGAGACATTTTCTTATGTACCATATTTCTACACTCAAATAAACAATAATCAAATGCAAAGAGATTAATTCAACAATATGCTTGAGTAGTTTATAGGTTTCAGGTACACTGGCCCTTTAAGAGGCGGCCATGATGCTGATGAGGCCCACGGTGAACATGAGTTGACCCCCCTGGGTTAAAGGGATGAACGCATGCTGCCAGATGTGCTTTATTATTCACGTTTTAACAGTAAATCCCAGCACCAGTTGGTGCTCTTCTATATTCTCCTTTATTGAAGCTTTCTCTAAACACTGGCAGATATATATTTAATATTATTCAATATATTTGAACTATTTTTGGAAATGTTTTCAAAGCGGTGAGCGTGTTGGTTTTTATTCCATCATTTAAGTCAATGTGTGATGTTCCTCTTACATGTAAACAGATAATCTACACACACTCCTCCTTCATGAGGCGTATTCTGAGGTTTATTTTAATACTCTATTTATTAATCTCCTGTCCTCAACCAGATGATTATAACCGCGTCCAGCTGACCACCGGGAATGGAGAAGCAGGATGTGAATACATCAACGCCAGCTCCATCGATGTAAAGATATACACAACCAACATATACATTTAAACATATAAATATACTCGTCTGAATATTCATGTTAAATCTCTACATTGTTGCTTCTTTATGAGAATAAACACCTTAAAGAGCAGCATTTGTTTTCTCCTCCAGGGATACAAGGAATCCAAAAAGTACATCGCAGCTCAAGGTAACGTAGAGTATAAATATATATATATATATAAATATATATATATAAATATATATATATATAAATATGTATATATATAAAAAAATATATGTATACATATATAATTATATATGTCTATATATATACATATGTATATATATATATTTAGAATATATATATAAATATATATATAATTATATATATATACATTAGTGCTGTGAAAAAGAACGCGTTAACTCAGTAAATTAAATTACAGGATTAACTTTTTTTTTTTTTACGCATTTAACGCATGCGCAGAATGAGCTTCCAGTCCGTCTGTTGTTGGTCGTCTCTCCAGCAGCATGTCATTCTGTCTCTAGTGTCGCGTTAACACGACTCCGATCTCCGTCTCGCGCGCCGCAGAGCTCGGATGCCGGCGTGTGCGCGCACATCGGGACGAAAAAAAGTCGCGGCAGAGCTCCGATGCTGGCGCGCGCACTGGTGAGCAAGTTATGTGCCCCCCTGTGCAGGCCCGGGGTGGGTAGTCGGGAGAATCGGGAGAGTTCCCGGTGTGCCGCTTCACTTCTGGGCCGGTCGAGAATTGTATTTGTTGACATTTGTCACGTTAGTCCATCTTCTCTTAAAGTGGGCGACACACGTTCAGCATTCTGACACCGCAGCCTCTGCATGGGTTGTACCATGCGAGGACGTTCACCCCTCCCAAATAATAGAGTTGGTTCAGTCCATGATGGAACCAACCAACTCAATTTGGGAGAGGAGAACTTCCTAATGGAGTTGGTTCGGCCCTTCGCTGTCTTTTCCAAAAAGTTTTCTCAGCTATTGATAGCTGGGCCGGCCCGACCGCAACGATACGCGTCAGGGAGGATGGACGGGAGGAAGAGGGCAGGAGGGGCTGGAAAAGCCAGGTTGAAAAAAAGAAAGGCATTGGAGGAGGATGCTGCCAAATGTGCCAAGCTTCCCGATTTATTTTCAAGAGGACAAACACAAGTGGCAACTGGTAAAGAGAGACAAAGGCCTAATGATTAGCAACATAACTATTTGGCTAACGTTGTAGCCTTGATTAATATCATTGTAGCGTTGTCAACCTATTCCCAAGCAAAATATTACATTGAATTAAAATATTAGCCTTTTTATATCACCCAAAATATGGCGATCCATAGACTTTGCAAATATTATGGAAATATTGATATATACTCTTGATATTGATATTGAAGTATGCAGTAATATGACTTAATTTTTCTTTGTAGCTTCGGAGCAGCAGATGATGAGCCCGACATTTGCAATGAGGAGGCCATGACTACAGGGACAGGTAGAGAGGATAACAGAGGACACTATATGAATTAAAGTGATATATTCTAAGAAAGAGCAGTATATGACAGTACTTGATGAACCAATATGCATTGTTTGCTCAGAAGTGGGTGTAGTAAAGGAGTAAATCACCACTATATAATACACATGCAGAAAAATGATAATGACCATGACCATGACCATGACCATGACCATGACGGCCCCCATGAGGTCTCACTCCAACAAATCTGTCCGACTGCCTAATCTGAGTCTGACACCCCTGTTTATGCCCTTCTGCCTTTTTTAATGTTATGCATATTTTTTGTTAACTTCTCATCTTAAGTGGATTATTATTGTTGTATTTAACCTTTACATTATTTGTTGGACCATGGTATTAATAAAAGAACGACAGGATAGTAAGAGCTGAACTGTTGCTTCATTTATCCAATTTCCACGATACCATGAAAAAAGTGGGCTGGTCTTGAGCCTGAAATTCCCAGGCTGAAAAGTGGCCCCACTCCGGCCCTGCCCCTGTGTATAAATGCAGGGCTCTCAAGTGTCTGCGCGCATCGGGACGGAGCAAAGAAAAGTCACTAGTCACTAGTCACAAGCCACCCCCCCCCCCCCCCCCCCCCCGTCAACAACTCTTCTCGGAGCTCTTGCCTGTCTTGGAAGCTCATTCTGCACATGCGTTAATAAAAAAATAACTAGTTAAACCTGTAATTTAATTAACTGAGTTAACGCGTTATTTTTCACAGCACTAATATATATGTATATATATATAAATATATATATATATTAATTATATATTAATTATATATATATGTCTATATATATATATATAAATTCTTCACACCATTATGTTTCCGGAGGTTCTGTGAGGAGGTTCTGTGAGGAGGTTCTGTGAGGAGGTTCTGTGTATCTGCTGCAGGGCCGAAGGACGAGACGGTGAGCGACTTCTGGAGGATGATCTGGGAGCAGCAGTCCTCCATCATCGTCATGGTGACGCGCTGCGAAGAGGGGAACAGGGTGAGGAACCGACAACACGTCAACGTCACGAGTTCAACATCAACATGACACCCCCCCCCCCCCCCCCCCCAGCTGCTGCTGCACCACATACACAACCTCAACATGACCCCCCCCCCCCCCCCCCAACAGATCAAGTGTGCCCAGTACTGGCCGTCTCCAGAGCGAGAGACGGAGATCTTTGAGGAGTTCGTGGTGAAGCTGAGCTCAGAGGACCGATGTCCCGACTACACCGTCCGCCGCCTGAGCCTCGCCAACGTGAGTCTGCAGCGCCGCCCTGGTGGTCCTCAGGGTGGAGGACACGAGGCCCGGTGGTCCTCAGGGTGGAGGACACGAGGCCCGGTGGTCCTCAGGGTGGAGGACACGAGGCCTGGTGGTCCTCAGGGTGGAAGACATGAGGCCTGGTGGTCCTCAGGGTGGAGGACATGAGGCCTGGTGGTCCTCAGGGTGGAGGACACAAGGCCTGGTGGTCCTCAGGGTGGAGGACACAATGCCTGGTGGTCCTCAGGGTGGAGGACACGAGGCCTGGTGGTCCTCAGGGTGGAGGACACGAGGCCTGGTGGTCCTCAGGGTGGAGGACACGAGGACATGAGGACGTGTCTTTGTGTGTGTTTCTGCAGAAGAAGGAGAAGAGCTCTGAGAGGGAGGTGACCCACATCCAGTTCATGAGCTGGCCGGACCACGGCGTCCCCGGGGAGCCGCACCTCCTCCTGAAGCTGAGGAGGCGTGTCAACGCCTTCAAGAACTTCTTCAGCGGCCCGATCGTCATCCACTGCAGGTGAGTCCAAGGTCACCTCCAGCCGGCTGGCTCCGGGGGTCTCCTGAGGGGGTCCTGAGGGTCTCCTGGGGGTCTCTTGAGGGTCTCCTGGGGGTCTCTTGAGGGTCTCCTGAGGGTCTCCTGGGGGTCTCTTGAGGGTCTCCTGAGGGGGGTCTCCTGGGGGTCTCCTGGGGGGGTCTCCTGAGGGTCTCCTGGGGGTCTCCTGGTGGGGTCTCCTGAGGGTCTCCTGGGGGTCTCCTGGGGGGGTCTCCTGGGGGTCTCCTGGTGGGGTCTCCTGAGGGTCTCCTGAGGGTCTCCTGGGGGTCTCTTGAGGGTCTCCTGAGGTTCTCCTGGGGGTCTCCTGAGGGTCTCCTGAGGGTCTTCTGAGGGTCTCCTGAGAGTCTCCTGAGGGTCTCCTGGGGGTCTCCTGGGGGTCTCTTGAGGGTCTCCTGAGGGTCTCCTGGGGGTCTCTTGCATTAACACCTGCGTGTTGCAGCGCGGGGGTCGGCCGGACGGGGACGTACATCGGCATCGACGCCATGATGGAGGCTCTGGAGGCCGAGGGCGCGGTGGACATCTACGGCTACATCGTGCGGCTGCGCAGGCAGAGATGCCTCATGGTGCAGGTGGAGGTGAGAGGTCACCAGAGGTCAAATGTCAGGCTCAGTGTGTGTGTGTCCTCACGTTTCTCACATTCCTCATGTTCCTCACGTTCCTCATGGTTCCTCATGTTCCTCATTGTTTCTCATTGTTCCTCATTGTTCCTCATTGTTCTTCATTGTTCCTCATTGTTCTTCATTGTTCCTCATTGTTCTTCATTGTTCTTCATTGTTCTTCATTGTTCCTCATTGTTCTTCATTGTTCCTCATGTTCCTCACGTTCCTCATGTTCCTCATTGTTCTTCATTGTTCTTCATGTTCCTCATTGTTTCTCATTGTTCTTCATTGTTCCTCATGTTCTTCATTGTTCCTCATGTTCCTCATGGTTCCTCATGTTCCTCATTGTTCCTCATTGTTCTTCATTGTTCTTCATTGTTCCTCATGTTCCTCATTGTTTCTCATTGTTCTTCATTGTTCCTCGTGTTCTTCATTGTTCCTCATGTTCCTCATGGTTCCTCATGTTCCTCATTGTTCTTCATTGTTCTTCATTGTTCCTCATGTTCCTCATTGTTCTTCATTGTTCCTCATGTTCCTCATGTTCCTCATGTTCCTCATGGTTCCTCATGTTCCTCATTGTTCCTCATTGTTCTTCGTTGTTCTTCATTGTTCCTCATGTTCCTAATTGTTTCTCATTGTTCTTCATTGTTCCTCATGTTCCTCATTGTTTCTCATTGTTCTTCATTGTTCCTCATGTTCCTCATTGTTCTTCATTGTTCTTCATTGTTCCTCATGTTCCTCATTGTTTCTCATTGTTCCTCATGTTCCTCATGGTTCCTCATGTTCCTCATTGTTCTTCATTGTTCCTCATGTTCCTCATTGTTCCTCATTGTTCTTCATTGTTCCTCATGTTCCTCATTGTTTTTCATTGTTCTTCATTGTTCTTCATTGTTCCTCATGTTCCTCATGTTCCTCATTGTTTCTCATTGTTCCTCATGTTCCTCATGGTTCCTCATGTTCCTCATTGTTCCTCATTGTTCTTCATTGTTCCTCATGTTCCTCGTGTTCCTCACATTCCTCATGGTTCCTCATGTTCCTCCCTGCAGGCCCAGTACATCCTGATCCACCAGGCTCTGCTGGAGCACAACCAGTTCGGGGAGACGGAGCTGTCGGTGCCGGAGCTTCACGCCGCGGTGAGCGCCCTGCAGCTCCGGCACTCGGGGAACGAGCCCACCGCCATGGAGGAGGAGTTTGAGGTACAGAGATCTAGCCCCGCCCCTTTTGTTCAGGGTCACAGAGCTCCACACGGCGCTGGTGAAACGTCTCGCTCTTGTTCTCCAGAGACTCCCCGTCTATAAGAACTGGAGGACGTTCAACGCGGGCCTCACCGAGGAGAACCGGAAGAAGAACCGGTCCTCATCGGTTCTCCCGTGTACGTACCGGCTCGGCGGAGGACGCCTCGGTCCACGCGTCCATCGCGTGTCATTTGACCACATAGCAAAGTAATCTTCTCCCCGCAGACGACTACAACCGCGTGCTGCTGAAGGTCGATGAAGGACGCAGCCACGACACCGACCCCAGTGAGGAAGACGAGGAGGAGTCTTCAGACGAGGAGACCGAGGAGGCCACGACGTACATCAACGCCTCCCACATAGATGTATGTTATAGTCTCCCTCCCTCTCTCTCCCTCTCTCTCTCTCTCTCTCTCTCCCCCTCTCTCCCTCCTGCTATATTAATCTTAATTACAGGATGAATAAGTTCCCGTTACCATCGTTCAGGTGTTCCCTCGTTAACTCTGCATGCTTTTATTTTGAAGATCTCCTCACTAGTGAACCACATCCTGTTTGTTTATGAGCGTGTGCAACACTAGATGTGTGATGTGTGTGTGTGTGTGTGTGTGTGTGTGTGTGTGTGTGTGTGTGTGTGTGTGTGGTGTGTGTGTGTGTGTGTTTGTCTTGCAGGGGTACTGGGGCCCACACACCTTCCTCGCGGCCCAGACGCCGCTGCCGGACACGGCGGCCGACTTCTGGTCCATGATCCACCAGGAGAGGGCGTCGACCATCGTGATGCTGGGAGAAGAGGTACAGCACCATGCATACATCATGGGTATATATATATATATATATATATACATACATATATATAATATACATATGTATGTATACGTATGTATATAATATACATATGTATATATATACATGTATATATATATATAATATACATGCATGTATATATACATATGTATATATATAATATACATATGTATATATATACGTATATATACGTATATATGTATATATATATAATATACATATGTACATATCTATACGTATATATATATACGTATATATATAATATACATATGTATATACATATATATACGTATATATATGTATATATATATATTATACATATGTATATATATATATACGTATATATATACGTATATATATATATGTATATATATATAATATACATATGTATAAATGTCTATATATACATATATATACATATCTATAAATACATATATATACGTATATATATATACGTATATATATATATATATATATATGTACATACCTTATGGAATACCCTCTGCTCTCAGGAGTCTGACGGTGTCTACTGGGGTGAAGACAAGAAGACGTTCGGGGACTTCGAGGTGGAGGTGAAGAGCAGCGACGCCTCGCCCACCGTCGTCAGCCGCAACATGTTGCTCCGTCACGTCAAGGTGAGACACCACCTGCTGACGGAGGCCCTCGGTGACCACATCTAGACACACACAGAACCATGGGGGGGCCATCTGGACCCGAAAATGGTTCTTCAGAGTGATGCATTTCTGGTTCCTCAAAGAACCTTTCAATCCCGGGTTCTCTAAAGAACCATTTCCTTAAATAGTTCTTCATAAACCTATAAAGGTGCCTCAGGGAACCTTAAAACATGGTTCTTTAAGGCACCATTTCTGGTTCCTCAAAGAACCTTTAAAACCAGGGTTCTTTAAAGAACCGTTTCCTTAAAGAGTTCTTCAAGAACCATTAAAGGTGTCTCAAAGAACCTTAACCAATGGTTCTAAAGGCACCATTTCCAGAATGGTTCTTCGGTAGGTGATGGTTCTTCGTAGGACCACAAAGTATTTTAGAGAACCGCTAAGGAACCCTTATGGTTCTGTGTGCATGTTCCGTCTCTGCCCTCATGTGCAGCCTCAGTGATCTGGTGATGTTAACCCCTTCCTGTCCGCAGAGGAAAGATGTCCGGCCGGTGAAGCAGTTCCAGCTGCGGCGCTGGGCGAGCGGCGACCTGCCGGAGCGAGCGCTCCACCTCACGGACATGATCAGGGACGTCAAGCGCAGCCAATCAGAGAGCAGCACGCCCATCGTGGTCCACTGCAGGTGAGACGGCCTGAAGGGGGAGCGAGTTCACACGCAGAGGAAGAGCTGCAACGTCTCCTGGAGGACGAGTCCTCCCCACACACGGTTCTTTAAATGGTCCTTTAAGTGTGTGTGTGTGTGTGTGTGTGTGTGTGTGTGTGTGTGTGTGTGTGTGTGTGTGTGTGTGTGTGTGTAGGGATGGCTCGTCCCGGTCAGGGCTCTTCTGTGCTCTGTGCAACCTTCTGGACAGCGCCGACACCGAGAAGCTGCTGGACGTCTTCCAGGTGGTCAAAACCCTCCGGAAGGAGAGACAAGGGATGATCTCCAACCCAGTAAGAAGCACATATACTATATAAATATATATATACATATAGTATATATATATTTGAATATGTATATATAAATATATATATATATCGATATATATATATATATTGATATATATATGTAAATATAAATATATATATACATATATATAAATATATATAACCTCTTTTTCCAAAGTTTTAATGTATTGATAATATTTTTCAAATATTCTCTCCTGTTTATTTGCTTTTCATTTCATTTAAAAAATCAGAATTCTTGGAAAAGTAATTTTTTTGTGGACTGTTTGTATATATTTTTTCTTCCACATACTCGTGAGTCCATAAAGCAACAAACACAACAATAATATATTAAATAAAATACGAGGACATGGGGACAATCACTAAAGTTAAAAAGTCACTCGTAGTTAAAAAAAAAAAACATTTTACAAACAAAGTTTCCATAAACAATAAAAACATCTCGTATCATTGTGTGTTGGCTTCGTTAAGGCTTTTATAATTAATTCATTTAATCTACATTTAAATGTATATATAAATGTTTGAATGTGTGATAAACTGTTCGTCATAATAAGGGAACATTGTGTATTTTTAATAGTTTTCAGACAATAATATAAGTGTATGGCTCAAGAGGAATCAGCTGTTGGAAGGATACATTACATTGTTCATGTTTTGGTCTTTTCTGGTATATTTATTTGAATACAGAAATAGAAAATATAGAATATTGCAAGAATAGTCATTCTTATAAGTCTTATTATTTGCGTATGAAAAGTTAAAAAGATTTACACTCCAGCACCACGTGATCATGTGACCCTACAGGAGCAGTACCAGTTCCTGTACGAGGCCCTGGAGGGGGTCTACCCGGTCCAGAACGGGGACGTGAAGTCCACGCCGGCCTCTGCAGGAGACTCGGTGCAGATGGTGAATGAGACCCGAGCCGCGGAGCAGCCAGCGAGCACTACCGCCGACAGCCAGCAGGGGGCGGCAGAGAGCGCTCCTCTGGTGGCTGATGGAGGGAAGGAAGACAACAAGGAGGAGAATGAGTCAAAGAGAGCATCCCTGAAGGACACCGAGGGGGTCACTGTCACTGCGGAGGTCTGAGGGGACCGGAGACCACCAAGGGGGTCCCTGTGGAGGTCTGAGGGGACCGGAGACCACCAAGGGGGTCCCTGTGGAGGTCTGAGGGGACCAGCTGGTGGTTGTGCCTTTTACTTCTGGGAATAAGCGCTTCAGTTGAATGCTTTCTTTTAATTGCTCTACGGTATGAATGTAGAAACGTTGTAAAGTGTCGTTTTGAGATTTGTTAAAGAAATTTGATCGAATATTATAAACAAATATATATAATTTTTTCTAAGTTATGAATATTTTGGGGTTGTCAAAGTGTGTGTGAGGAACTGCTGTCGTCAAACTAGAGGCCTTGGTGAGCTATTTTAAATGATATCTTTATCAGTGCATCGTCTGTCTCACTTCGCCCTAAATAAACTCAATGATATTGTCTACACACACACACACACACACACACACACACATGTACACACACATATTCTCCTGGGTCATCAAGTAACAAATTGGTCATGTGACATTGTCATTTCATTAAAAGACGCTTTCAAAAAAGAGTCTTATTTATGTTGAGTACGTGCATTTTAACAATAAAGTTCAATTTTTCTGCTTATGAACTTTATTCTGCTGGTTTCACAAAATAAATCATCATCATCACTATAATCAATAAAGATTATTAGTGAATAACTTAACACCCACCTGCTTCCTGTGCTGGTTCGGCTGGTAACAGGTGGTCCGTTGGTTATGCAACATAAAGGGCAAAAAAATCTATAAAAATAAAAATAGGAAAAACTCCCAATAATTTACTTTTGATACAATTTTTAATCTGCATTTACTTTTGAGTTATTATCATTTTTCTTCAAAGGCAATCGGTTACAAACTTTAAGACACACACGATACAAAAATTAACATTTTCCTCAAATTATGACATAAAAACAAAGCGTCCGGACATGGAAATGATCAATTATGATCTTTAGTTAAGTCTAAATACAAATATATATATATATATATATATCACGTTTATGTGACGTAAGACATTTGAATTGATTCGTTGACATTGTTGCTATATGTCCTTTAAATCTCTAAATACCATAACGTACATATATACAGAAATACAATGTATAAAAAATAATAATCTAAATAAAAAGCATCAACATTTCATTTAGCGGACTTACAATCATACACATAGACTTCTAGCTGTATTCACTCAACCAATCAGAACGCTTCATTTCATCTACCCGTATTATAAGAGAAGTTTCAGAACATTGTGAATAACGCTAAGAGGATTTAATTTAGTTTATTCATTTATAGTTATAGGACTTTTTATTTATTTTTGTCTGACGCAGACGCAATAGTAAAAAAATTGCAATGATATAAAACTAATATATTAGAGCTTAACTTTATTCCTCCAAGTAAAAAAATACATTGTAGAATAGCAGTTTAGGGAATAAATAAATATACATTTTTAGCAATAAAATAATTAATTACCGTATTCTTGCACCGACTCGTTACAGCAAAAGAAAATTAAATACATTTAATAGGTCAAACAACTGCTGACAGTTGTTTTATTTTGTTGTTGCAATAGATGAAATATATTTTACCACGTGGAAGTTCATAAATATGTCACCGTTAGTTTAATAACCAAAGATGCTACAGCAACAGCACGTGGCTATATATATATATATTATTCATAAATATGTTATCTTAAATATATATAATATTATTATTATTAATAAATATATTATCTGAATTTTTCTTTCTTTCAATAAATAGAAATATATAGTTAACAAACTAGTGTGTTGCAGTTTGGGGTGTATTCCTGCAGTCTCTTCCCTTATGCATCCCAATATAAATCTTATTATTATGTACAAGAGTATTGTGCTTTCACCTTCTATTGCATTGTGTAAATATAATATTAATATACACTTCTAAATAAGAAGTGCCTTTATGTGTGTGTGTGTGTGCATCATTAAACCCTGTGTGTCCGTTCTAAACTCTCACCTCTATGAGACGTTAGGTTTAAAATCTATCATTTAAATGTGATGGAATAAAACACACACGCACGCACACGCACAGCTACCTTAACATGTCACAACAAGGAGTCAAACACATGAGGTTCAGTGTCCCACTTGTTTCCATTGGGATGTTTGGCTTTGCAGCGTGACTGCCCCCTGGTGGTCAACCAGGAGCACGTTTCATACAGATCATTAACCCTTTATGGGGCACTCTTTGAAATTCAAAATGTCAACACTACGGCGCTATTGGAGGACATCAAAATACTGTTTTACTGTTGTGAGAGAAATATATCGTTTTTAGCAATCAACGAAGTTACCATATTTGGTTCCTCGCCAGATAAAGGGTTAATGTCGCTTTATTTAATCAGACCTTTATAAAGGCGCAGCTGTCAGGGTGACAGAGGGACACCTTTTGATTGGTCCATAAAGGTCCAATTGTGTCTCTTAGTTTCCACCCTGAATGAACGTGAGGATCCTGCTGGTGTCCGAGTCCCCAGCAGGCATCATCTCCACCCTCCTCCACCTCAAGGCACAGCGCCATCTTCTTCCCTGATGTACGTGTAGAGGAAGCTGTCGAGCTCCAGCATCCAAGACCCAAACTTCTTTTTTCCTGCACCGAGTCACATCTTTAGATGGACCCTGTTCCAGATGACCGGCCCGTTGGGCTCAGCAGCTTCAGGTTCACCAGCTTTAAAAAACCAGCTCAGATGATCCGGCTCCACACAGAGCATGAGGTCCTACGGTGGAGCTTCACTCGGCTTTACTCTCGAATCACTTCTTGCTGATCGAGGAGGTCTGCCTGGCGGTTGCAGGCAGGACCTCCGGAGGCTCCGGTGCAGCCGTGGATCGGGTCTGAGCCGTTTCCGGACGTGTTTTTTTGGACTCTTTCTTTGGCGGCGCGGCGGCCGGCTCCCACAGGATGAACTCGTGCAGCAGCGTGTTGACGGCCTCCGGAGACTCCATCATCACCATGTGACTGCCGTCCTCCAGGACCTTCAGGAAGGCCATCAGCAGGATCTGAGGTGAGAAGAACAAGATGAGGTGGCACTGAGCTGCTTCCAGGCCTCCGCAGGGTTCATCCATATGACCAATGAACAGGTTCATCCACATGACCAATGAAGAGGTTCATCACATGACCAATGAACAGGGTTTATCCTCATGACCAATGAACAGGGTTTATCCTCATGACCAATGAACAGGTTCATCCACATGACCAATGAACAGGTTCATCCTCATGACCAATGAACAGGTTCATCCTCATGACCAATGAACAGGTTCATCCACATGACCAATCAACAGGTTCATCCTCATGACCAATGAACAGGTTCATCCACATGACCAATGAACAGGGTTTATCCTCATGACCAATGAACAGGTTCATCCACATGACCAATGAACAGGGTTTATCCTCATGACCAATGAACAGGTTCATCCACATGACCAATGAACAGGTTCATCCACATGACCAATGAACAGGTTCATCCACATGACCAATGAACAGGTTCATCCTCATGACCAATCAACAGTTTCATCCACATGACCAATGAACAGGTTCATCCACATGACCAATGAACAGGTTCATCCTCATGACCAATCAACAGTTTCATCCACATGACCAATGAACAGGTTCATCCACATGACCAATGAACAGGGTTTATCCTCATGACCAATGAACAGGTTCATCCACATGACCAATGAACAGGTTCATCCTCATGACCAATGAACAGGTTCATCCTCATGACCAATGAACAGGTTCATCCTCATGACCAATGAACAGGTTCATCCACATGACCAATGAACAGGTTCATCCACATGACCAATGAACAGGTTCATCCTCATGACCAATGAACAGGTTCATCCACATGACCAATCAACAGGTTCATCCACATGACCAATGAACAGGTTCATCCTCATGACCAATGAACAGGTTCATCCACATGACCAATGAACAGGGTTTATCCTCATGACCAATGAACAGGTTCATCCACATGACCAATGAACAGGGTTTATCCTCATGACCAATGAACAGGTTCATCCACATGACCAATGAACAGGTTCATCCACATGACCAATGAACAGGTTCATCCTCATGACCAATGAACAGGTTCATCCACATGACCAATCAACAGGTTCATCCACATGACCAATGAACAGGTTCATCCACATGACCAATGAACAGGTTCATCCACATGACCAATGAACAGGTTCATCCTCATGACCAATCAACAGTTTCATCCACATGACCAATGAACAGGTTCATCCACATGACCAATGAACAGGTTCATCCTCATGACCAATGAACAGGTTCATCCTCATGACCAATGAACAGGTTCATCCACATGACCAATGAACAGGTTCATCCTCATGACCAATGAACAGGTTCATCCACATGACCAATGAACAGGTTCATCCTCATGACCAATGAACAGGTTCATCCACATGACCAATGAACAGGTTCATCCTCATGACCAATGAACAGGTTCATCCACATGACCAATGAACAGGTTCATCCTCATGACCAATGAACAGGTTCATCCACATGACCAATGAACAGGTTCATCCCCATGACCAATGAACAGGTTCATCCACATGACCAATGAACAGGTTCATCCTCATGACCAATGAACAGGTTCATCCACATGACCAGTGGACGGGCTCCCCTCACCTCGGCCATGCGCTGGTCCTCCTCGATGGGGACGAACTTGTCGTGCATGCCATGGACCAGCAGGACGGGCACAGTGAGCTCGGCGTGGTAGACCTCGTCGCCCTCGGGCCAGTACTGCCCGCTCATCGTGGAGCGCAGCACGAAGGGCGACACGTTGAAGGCGTTGTTGTCTCTCAGCAGCTGCTTCTCCTTGGCCCCCTGCTGGGCGAAGCCAGCCCTGTGGAGGGGGGGGGGGGGGGAGGCAATAATGGTTCTTAAATGGTTCTTTAAAAGGCTTTGTGGTTAGACAAAGAACCATCACCTACTGAATCACCATTTTCTCATTTGAAACACCTTCATAGGTTCTTTGAATAACTCTTTAAGGAAATGGTTCTTTAGAGAACCCTGGTTTGAAAGGTTCTTTGTGAAACCAGAAATGGAGAACCCAGATGTCCCCCCATGGTTCCGTGTCATGGTCTCACTTGAGGAAGCTCCAGGCCAGCAGCGGGGCGAGGCAGTGCAGCACACAGGTGGGCAGGTTGAAGACGGAGCAGAGGCTCGGCTCCAGAGCCGTGGGCCCGCCGCCGTTGATCATCACCATCTTGTGGATCTGCTCCGGGAACTCGTGGGCCAGGAAGGTGCAGAACGACACCCTGCACACAGAACAATCAGGGTTCTCTACACGGCTACTGAAGAACCATTTTCTCATTTATGACATCTTTATAGTTTCTTTCAAGAACTATTGAAGGAAATGATTGTTGAAAGAACCCTGGTTTGAAAGGTTCTTTGGGGAACCAGATATGGTGCCTTAAAGAACCATGTTTTGAAGGTTCTTTGAGACACCTTTATAGGTTCTTTGTGGAACCATAAATGGGGCCTTAAAGAACCCTGTTTTGAAGATTTGTTATCTCTAGAACATGGTGTGATATCTACCCGTAGGAATGTCCGATGAGGATGTTCCTCTTGCGTGCGTATCTCTTGAAGATGAGCCTCAGGTCGTCGGCCAGCGCATAGAACGTGTACGCGGCGGCGACCCGCGGCGCGGCGCTGGCCCCGTGACCCGCCAGGTCGGGGCAGATCACCTCGTAGCCCAGCCGCGAAAAGAAGTCCACCTGGCTGGTCCAGATGTCCAGGGAGCCGCCCACGCCGTGGATGAAGAACAGCGCCACGTCGGCGTGCGTCCCCCTGCAGCACGAGATCTTCCTCTCGCAGTCGATCACCACGGTGCGCTTGGGCTTCCTCCGGCGCCTCCTGGAGGGAGGCTGCGGTACTGCAGGCGAAGCCTCCCCTCTGGCCGGTCTGACAGACTCGGACCCGGCCTCGGGGTCGCCGACCTTCCCGCGGTCCGCCGGTTGGCCCTCGGCCGCGTTCTGAGGCTCCGCCTCTCCGTTCTGGGCGGCTTTAAGCTCGGCGCTCGCCCGCTCTCCCAGGTTCTCGATGAAGAGCTGCCCGTTGCGATACACCGTGATCTTTCGCTTGCAGCTGACGGTGCCGCCGGGCCCGGCGGGCTCCTCCAGCAGCGGCCGATCGGGGACGACGTGCCGGACCCGGAGCACGCGGCCCGGCTTCACCTCCACAAACTCGTAGCCGTCGGCGGACTCGGAGGACTCGGCGGGAGCCACGATGTTCGCCGACTTGGAGGCGAGGCAGCAGAGGAGGCCCTCCAGGAAGCCGCTCAGCATGGCTGACAGGCTGCGGGGGGGGGGGGGGGGGGATAAGAGGGCTCATGATGTGTGTGTTGTGTGTGTTGTGTGTGTTGTGTGTGTTGCAGCAGGGCCTGCGAGTCGCTCTGCAGGTGTCATTATCCCGTATACCCCCCCCCCCCCCTCCTCCCTGAGGGGGTTAATCTCTCTAAATCCACACAACTCAGTCTGTCTCCTCTCTCCATGAATCACGGAACGCTGGGCGGCGGCGTCTTCACCTTCCTCACCTTCCTCACCTTCTTCACCTCCTGAGTTATCCGTTGCATCTCAGGATGCCGAGACAGCACTGGTGAAAATTACAAATGACCTCTTAATGGCAGCAGATAAAGGACTCCTCTCTGTCCTGGTCTTGTTAGACCTTAGTCCTGATAGAGGACTCCTCTCTGTCCTGGTCTTGTTAGACCTTAGTGCTGATAGAGGACTCCTCTCTGTCCTGGTCTTGTTAGACCTTAGTGCTGATAGGGACTCCTCTCTGTACTGGTCTTGTTAGACCTTAGTGCTGATAGGGACTCCTCTCTGTACTGGTCTTGTTAGACCTTAGTGCTGATAGAGGACTCCTCTCTGTCCTGGTCTTGTTAGACCTTAGTGCTGATAGAGGACTTCTCTCTGTCCTGGTCTTGTTAGACCTTAGTGCTGATAGAGGACTCCTCTCTGTCCTGGTCTTGTTAGACCTTAGTGCTGATAGAGGACTCATCTCTGTACTGGTCTTGTTAGACCTTAGTGCTGATAGAGACTCCTCTCTGTACTGGTCTTGTTAGACCTTAGTGCTGCATTCAACACCATTGACCATGACATCCTGTTACAGAGACTGGAGCAGTCGATTGGCATTTCAGGCACGGCACTAATTTGGTTTAAATCCTATTTATCAGATCGATCTCAGTTTGTATTTGTAAACGATGACGCCTCGATAACCACCAACGTTAATCACGGAGTACCACAAGGTTCTGTGCTTGGACCAATTTTATTTACCTTATACATGCTTCCTTTGGGCAATATTATCAGGAAACACTCCATAAACTTTCATTGTTATGCAGATGATACTCAACTATATCTATCGATAAAACCAGAGGAGCGCAACCAACTTGGTAAAATTCAAGCATGTCTTAAAGACATAAAAACATGGATGACCTGCAACTTCTTGATGTTAAACTCAGACAAAACCGAAGTAATTTTAATCGGCCCTGAGCACCTCAGAGATCAATTATCTGGTGATGTGGTTTCTGTAGACGGCATTGCCCTGGCATCCAAGACCACTGTAAAGAATCTTGGCGTTATCTTTGATCGGGACTTGTCCTTTAACTCCCACGTAAAGAACATCTCAAGGACTGCATTCTTTCATCTACGTAATATTTAAAAAATCAGGCACATCTTGTCTCAAAAAGATGCAGAAAAATTGGTTCACGCGTTCGTTACTTCGAGACTGGATTACTGCAACTCCTTATTATCAGGCTGCTCTAATAAGTCTCTTAGGTCAACTCCTTATTATCAGGCTGCTCTTATAAGTCTCTTAGGTCAACTCCTTATTATCAGGCTGCTCTAATAAATCTCTTAGGTCCCTCCAGTTGATCCAGAATGCTGCAGCTCGTGTTCTCACTAAAACTAAGAAAAGAGATCACATCACTCCTGCACTAGCTGCTCTGCACTGGCTCCCAGTAAAATCAAGAATCACTTTTAAAATTCTTCTCTTAACCTACAAAGCCTTGATTGGTGATGCTCCATCATATCTTAAGGAGCTTGTAGTACCATATTGCCCCACTAGAGAGCTACGCTCACTAAATGCGGGACTACTTGTAGTTCCTAGAGTCTTAAAAAGTAGAATGGGAGCCAGAGCCTTTAGTTATCAAGCTCCTCTTTTATGGAACCAGCTTCCACCTTCAGTCCGGGAGGCAGACACAGTCACCTCGTTTAAGAGTAGACTTAAGACCTTCCTCTTTGACAGAGCTTATAGTTAGGGCTGAATCAGGTTCACCTGGTCCAGCCCCTTGATATGCTGCTATAGGCGTATAGCTGCCAGGGGACGTTTAGGATGCACTGAGCACCTATCTCCTCTTTTCTCTCCTTAAGGATGAATTTTCATCTCTCAATCACACGTTACTAACTCTGCTTTCTCCCCGGAGTCCTTTTGACTTCACGTCTCATGGGGTCATCGGACCCTATGAGACGGCATAGATCCTATCTGCCTGATGGATCATCGAGGTCTGGGTCGTGGAATTCCTGCTCCTGACTCCGCCCACTGTTGAGACTCCGCCCACTCCTCCTCTCTACCGCCATCTGCCTGATGGATCGTGGAGGTCTCCATCGTGGAATATGCCTACTATGAACTATTCATACACTCTGTCACATTCATTGAATGTATTTTAACTCTAAATCTGTCCTTCTGGTCACATGACATCTATTGTTCTGTCCATCCTGGAGAGGGATCCTCCTCTGTTCTCTGCTGAAGGTTTCTTCCCTTTTTTTCCCCCCTGAAGGGTTATTTGGGAGTTTTTCCTGGTCCGATGTGAGGTCAAAGGTCAGGGATGTCTATGTGTACAGATTGTAAAGCACTCCGAGACAAATTAGTAATTTGTGAAATTGGGCTATACAAATAAACTGAATTGAAACTTAATTGAATCTCTTTCTCTGCACCCGTCAGATACTTTCCCCCTGTGGATTATGGTCGTAATGGAATACAGCGTTCCCGTTATTCCCGTTCTGCTCGTCCATGTTCATCCAGACGCTACGTGTTGCTCAGCGGGACGATTATTAATATCTAAGTATCATCCTCCCATCAGAAGCCGTCTGTCATCCTCTTCTACAACCTGTGTTCTTCTTCTTATATTATCCTGCAGCGTTGACAGTGAGGTGACCTCGCCTGACCTCACAGACGGAACACTCATGTATAAACCACGCCCCCTTTTTAAAAACTGTTTTTATGCGACTCAGATATTAGAATCAACTTTAAAAAAGACGTTTGAGACAGAAACCAAACATAGAGCTGCTGCTGTTCACAAGCATTGATTATTATATCAGGAAACCCAGGACTGAATCCTACTGACATACCTGTGTCTCATTGTGTCTCATTGTGTCTCAATGTGTCTTATTGTGTCTCAATGTGTCTTATTGTGTCTCATTGTGTCTCATTGTGTCTCATTGTGTCTCAATGTGTCTCAATGTGTCTCATTGTGTCTCAATGTGTCTCATTGTGTCTCATTGTGTTTCCCAGCTGCTCCTGAACGCATCATCTCACTCTTCCGGTAAGCTCTGGTTGCCAGCTCAACAGCGAGCATGACTTCTTCTTCTCTCCCTCCCGCTCCCTCTTGCTCAGTGTGTCTCATGTATAGTTATCCCCCTGCCTCCCTTAATGATAACGATACATGCAACAAGTGTAGTTTATTTGCTAGGTTGGAGGCAGGTCTAAGTGGGTTAGATGCACGGCTCCGCGCTATCGAAGCTCAGACAGCTATGCTAGTTAGCCCGCCCTCTCCCGTAGCCGGCGCGGAGCTACAGTCAGCTGCTAGCTGTTCCCCGGTGGTCCCCGAGCAGCCGGGATCGTGGGTAACTGTTCGCAGGAGTAGTAAGTCTACACAGAAGCCCGCTGTGCACCAACCACTTCACGTTTCGAACCAGTTTTCCCTGCTCAGCGACACGCTGAGGAACACACCCTGGTTATCGGGAGCTCTATAGTCAGGAACGTGAAAATAGCGAAGCCGCGGACCAGAGTCGTGTGCCTCCCGGGGGCCAGAGCGGGCGACGTGGAGTCTTGTTTGAAGCTGCTGGCTAAGGATAAGCGGAGATACAGTCAGATTGTAATACACGCCGGTGGTAATGACGCCCGAGCCCGCCGCTCGGAACTCACTAAAATTAATGTGGAATCGGTGTGTGCTTATGCCAAGACGTTGTCGGACACCGTAATTTTCTCTGGCCCTCTCCCAAATTTGCAGACAGACGAATTGTATAGCCGAATGTCGTCTTTCAACCGCTGGCTGTCGAGGTGGTGCCCAGCGAATAATGTGGGCTACGTAGACAACTGGAAGACTTTCTGGGAAAACCTGATCTGATGAGGAGAGACGGCATCCATCCCACGTTGGACGGAGCGCGTCTCATTTCTGCGAATATGACCAAGTTGATCACCGGACTTAATCTATGACAACCCAGGGTTCAGATCAGGAACCGGGAGCAGAGTTGTAGTTTAACACCCTTCTCTGCTCTTCCATTCGAGCAGTTACCCACCCATGACTCTAGAGTAGAGACTGTGTCTGTCCCACGGCCACTTCAATTAAATAAATCAAAAGTAAGCAGAAGAGGAGTCGTACACAATAACCTTATACAAGTTAACACCATTATTTCAGCAGTGCAACAAAACAGGTCTATTAAATGTGGTCTCCTAAATATTCGATCTCTATCATCTAAAGCTGTGTTACTAAATGATTTAATATCAGATAATCACATTGATTTATGTTGCCTAACTGAAACCTGGCTGAGCCATGAAGAATATGTCTGCCTGAATGAATCGACTCCTCCAAGTCATATTAATACTCACATTCCTCGAGGCACCGGTCGAGGAGGTGGAGTAGCAGCCATCTTTGAATCGAGCCTATTAATTAATCCTCAACCAAAATTACACTCCACCTCATTTGAAAGCCTTGTTCTTAGTCTTTCACATCCAACCTGGAAAACACTACAGCCAATTCGATTTGTGATTCTGTACCGGCCACCAGGTCCATATTCAGAGTTTATATCTGAATTCTCAGAATTTATATCAAGTTTGGTTCTTAAAACCGATAAAGTTATTATTGTTGGAGATTTTAATATCCATGTGGATGTTGATAATGATTGCCTTAGTGCTGCATTCATCTCCTTGTTGGACTCGATTGGCTTCTGTCAGAGAGTACAGAAACCCACTCACAGCTTTGGCCACACGCTTGATCTTGTTCTTACTTATGGCGTTGACATTGAGCATTTGAACGTCTTCCCACAGAATCCTCTTCTGTCAGACCACAACCTCATCACTTTTGAATTTATACTACCGGAGTGTACTCCGTTAGTCAAAAGTTTCTACACCAGATGTCTAACTGACAGTGCTGTAGCTAAATTTAAAGAAGCGATTCCTTCTGCATTTGATTCGATACCACGTCTCAATATAACAGAGGACTCCTGGTCTAACTTTAGTCCGTCCCAGATTGATCATCTTGTTGACAGTGCCATAGGCTCTCTGAGAATGACACTGGACTCGATAGCCCCTCTGAAGAAGAAGACAGTGAGGAAGAGGAGGTTTGCTCCCTGGTATAACCCTCAGACCCCGCAAACTGAAGCAAACGTCACGAAAGCTTGAACGCATATGGCGTTCAACTAATCTCGAAGAATCCCGCTTAGTTTGGCGAGATAGTCTTAAAACATATAAGAAGGCCCTCCGTAATGCCAGAGCAGCCTATTACTCATCAGTAATAGAAAAAAATAAAAACAACCCCAGGTTTCTCTTCAGCACTGTAGCCAGGCTGACAGAGAGTCACAGCTCTGTGGAGCCGAGCATTCCTATAAACCTCAGTGGTAATGACTTTATGAACTTCTTTAATGAAAAGATTTTAACTATTAGGGACAAGATTAATATTCTCTTGCCCATAACCAGTGATCTGTCCTCAAGTGGAATGGCCT
The DNA here is from genome assembly GCF_029220125.1 of Pseudoliparis swirei. Lineage (NCBI taxonomy): Eukaryota > Metazoa > Chordata > Actinopteri > Perciformes > Liparidae > Pseudoliparis > Pseudoliparis swirei. The sequence continues at coordinate 2,025,987 of NC_079392.1, read as the reverse complement.
TGGAAACCGCTGTATGCCCTGGTGTATATTTGGAGGGCTTTTCTCCCATCAACCGTGACCAATTATCTTCAACGGTTTCTACTTCGAACACGTCTACCTGTCTCTTGGACCCCATCCCGACGAGGCTGCTTAAAGACGTTTTGCCTTTAATTGGCGGCTCTCTATTAGATATTATCAATGTGTCTCTGCTAACAGGCCACGTACCACACTCCTTCAAGGTGGCTGTTATTAAACCTCTCCTGAAGAAGCCCACTCTGGATCCAGAGGTATTGGCTAACTACAGACCGATCTCTAACCTCCCCTTCCTCTCCAAGATCCTTGAGAAAGTGGTCGCAAATCAGTTGTGCGACTTTCTACATCATAATAGTTTATTTGAGAAATTTCAATCAGGATTTAGAAAACACCACAGCACCGAGACGGCACTGGTGAAAATTACAAATGACCTCTTAATGGCAGCAGATAAAGGACTCCTCTCTGTCCTGGTCTTGTTAGACCTTAGTGCTGCATTCGACACCATTGACCATGACATCCTGTTACAGAGACTGGAGCAGTCGATTGGCATTTCAGGCACGGCACTAATTTGGTTTAAATCCTATTTATCAGATCGATCTCAGTTTGTATTTGTAAACGATGACGCCTCGATAACCACTAACGTTAATCACGGAGTTCCACAAGGTTCTGTGCTTGGACCAATTTTATTTACCTTATACATGCTTCCTTTGGGCAATATTATCAGGAAACACTCCATAAACTTTCATTGTTATGCAGATGATACTCAACTATATTTATCGATAAAACCAGAGGAGAGCAACCAACTCGGTAAAATTCAAGCATGTCTTAAAGACATAAAAACATGGATGACCTGCAATTTCTTGATGTTAAACTCAGACAAAACCAAGTAATTTTAATCGGCCCTGAGCACCTCAGAGATCAATTATCTGGTGATGTGGATTCTGTAGACGGCATTGCCCTGGCATCCAACACCACTGTAAAGAATCTTGGCGTTATCTTTGATCGGGACTTGTCCTTTAACTCCCACGTAAAGAACATCTCAAGGACTGCATTCTTTCATCTACGTAATATTTCAAAAATCAGGCACATCTTGTCTCAAAAAGATGCAGAAAAATTGGTTCACGCGTTAGTTACTTCGAGACTGGATTACTGCAACTCCTTATTATCAGGCTGCTCTAATAAGTCTCTTAGGTCCCTCCAGTTGATCCAGAATGCTGCAGCTCGTGTTCTCACTAAAACTAAGGAAGAGATCACATCACTCCTGCACTAGCTGCTCTGCACTGGCTCCCAGTAAAATCAAGAATCACTTTTAAAATTCTTCTCTTAACGTACAAAGCCTTGATTGGTGATGCTCCATCATATCTTAAGGAGCTTGTAGTACCATATTGCCCCACTAGAGAGCTACGCTCACTAAATGCGGGACTACTTGTAGTTCCTAGAGTCTTAAAAAGTAGAATGGGAGCCAGAGCCTTTAGTTATCAAGCTCCTCTTCTATGGAACCAGCTTCCAATTTCAGTCCGGGAGGCAGACACAGTCACCTCGTTTAAGAGTAGACTTAAGACCTTCCTCTTTGACAGAGCTTATAGTTAGGGCTGAATCAGGTTCACCTGGTCCAGCCCCTTGATATGCTGCTATAGGCTTATAGCTGCCGGGGGACGTTTAGGATGCACTGAGTACCTATCTCCTCTTTTTTTCTCTCCTTAAGGATGAATTTTCATCTCTCAATCACACGTTACTAACTCTGCTTTCTCCCCGGAGTCCTTTTGACTTCACGTCTCATGGGGTCATCGGACCCTATGAGACGGCATAGATCCTATCTGCCTGATGGATCATTGAGGTCTGGGTCGTGGAATTCCTGCTCCTGACTCCGCCCACTGTTGAGACTCCGCCCACTGTTGAGACTCCGCCCACTCCTCCTCCCCACCGCCATCTGCCTGATGGATCGTGGAGGTCTCCATCGTGGAATATGCCTACTATGAACTATTCATACACTCTGTCATATTCATTGAATGTATTTTAACTCTAAATCTGTCCTTCTGTACACATTACATCTATTGCATCTGTCCATCCTGGAGAGGGATCCTCCTCTGTTCTCTCCTGAAGGTTTCTTCCCTTTTTTTCCCCCTGAAGGGTTATTTGGGAGTTTTTCCTGGTCCGATGTGAGGTTTTGGGGCAGGGATGTCTATGTGTACAGATTGTAAAGCATTCCGAGACAAATTTGTAATTTGTGAAATTGGGCTATACAAATAAACTGAATTGAATTGAATTGAATTGTGTCTCAATGTGTCTCAATGTGTCTCATTGTGTCTCAATGTGTCTCAATGTGTCTCATTGTGTCTCAATGTGTCTCAATGTGTCTCATTGTGTCTCAATGTGTCTCAATGTGTCTCATTGTGTCTCATTGTGTCTCAGTGTTTCTCAATGTGTCTCAATGTGTCTCAGTACCTGCAAGAGGTCGTTAAATAGGTCAGAGACGATCAGACTGAAGCCACAGAGATGTTGCCATGGGGATTAAAGACAACGACAGTAGCTCCTCATCATGTTCAGCTATTGCACTCACTTCTGTTGTATGACACATTTAATATCAGCGTAGTTCATCTTTAAAAGTTAATCTTTCTGATGGACTTCTGCGAGATAACTTCAGCATGAAATAACTGCATTATAGTATAGTGTAATGTCCTTAAAGACACACACACACACCATCACTACGTCTGCCAAGACCAACACAACCATGGAGAAACACATGAACACTAAATTATTTATTTAAAAATAACATTTAAAATTGGACAGTTATTGTGGCCATAAAAACCAAAACGTTCATGTAATAACTAGAGATACCAATTGTTCACACAGGAAAGAACATGGGGAAACTAATAACTAAAGCGTTTCTATGCACTGAGAGTTAACCCACACGTCACTCTGTCTCCTTGGTGTTAAACCCGATCCTCTAACCACAGGAAACACTCAGGCAAGCCAAGAAAAGGTGCAGTGAAAGAATAAAGTTGCTCACCTGTGTATTTCCAACAGCTACAGATCAGAATCCTGTAGTTTCCTCGCGAGGCACCGAGGACGCTCAGCGGGCTGTAAACTGCTGCAGCCAATCCACTAATCTCATTTACCTGGTTGTCCCGGAGGCTCCGCGCGGCGGCGGCGGCCTGCAGCGGGAGGGCCCGGTGAGGGGAGCACCTGCGCGTCCATGTGTGTGCGTGCGTGTGTGACGTCACGGTGGAGCTCCGCCTGAGTGAAACGACCTGGTTCAGTTTAAGGACGCGAGCAGCTTCATTGAGTGGAAATATAAATACAAGTTGTATAATAACGAAAAATAAAATCATTTACATTTTTAAATAAGTAAACAACGTGAAAGCTACAACAAAACATTTAAAACATATCTTAATTATTAAATATCGCCTTATTGTCATGATACCTGCTGGAAATTCACTTTAGTCACTGCCTTGTTTATATATTTTGTTTCCTCTGTATATTTAGTATTTTAGTATTAGTATTTAGTATTGTTATTGTTATGGTCTCAGGACCTTAAAACCTGGTCCTGAGAGAAATTATAATTCATTCAGTTGTATGTTGTATCATCGAAATGACTCATACACTTGAATTTGAGAACAGAATATAAATATGAAGAATCTGCTATTGGCCAACAAAGACAAGTATTGCTTTATATGTATGGTGTAGTACGACAGTATATACAGTCTATATACTATGTGCTTGAACATTGGTATTGATGAAATTTGCATTTTAAAAACAGTGTGTTTAAACTATAAAGTGAACATGCAGAAGCCTTGTTAACTTACCAACGGGCTCCACTGTTTTTTATTCGTATAATGATGCTCATCATGTGTCAGAGCAAGACTTCCCAGTCAATATTTATGATGATAAAATGTCGTGTTCAATGATTGGCTGCCGGGTCAAGCTGCTCCCACGTGGGAGCAAGGCTCGACCAATGGGTGCGTCCGGGGCGTGGTCAATGTAGCATCGCTGACTTCAGAGCCATCATGCTAGCTGAAGAAGTCCTGTGCAACTAGCTTTGCTAAACTCACTGCAATGACACACTGGGTCAGCATCTCTGTGAATAACATATCTTTTATTTGACATTGACACTGGGATCTAGAATGGAAACAGCTGCTGGTGTGTGAAGAGCCTCGTTTTCTCTGGTCCGGCCCGATAGGACAGCTGTCTCGGTTAGCCGGTGAGCTAGCGTGGCTAACCTCAACATAACTGCCTGCCGATCGCGACCAGCACGTCGGCGGCGTGACGTTGGGAAACTCTACCATCGCCATGGAGAAGGTGTGTAGTCCACATACAGACAGTGTGTAACGTCAGTGTCACCCGACAGCACCCGAGGGTGCGCGGTGACACCGATGCTAACTGGCAGTAGCGGATGCCGCTAGTTAGCTGCTAGTTAGCCGCTAGTTAGCCGCACCTGCTTCTCCTGCTGTCGGCGTTCACTCGCGGAGGCCGAGCTGCGGCATCGTGTTGTCCGACTGGCTCGGTTTTAAACCACTTTCTGTAGTCTTGTGTGTGTGATGTCATCTCCAGTTTTGGGGGGTTTCCCGGGGCCGGTACGGGGGGTGGGAGGGGTAGCAGGCCCCGGTAGCATGCCCGGGTAGCATGGCCCGGCATGGTGGGTTGCTTGAAGAGGGGAACGCCCAGCACCGACTCAGTGACCAGGTTGCGGTCTGCAGTCCTCGAGTGTGTTGTCATGAACATGATCTGTAGTCAACAACATGTGGGACTAACACCAAACTCCGAGTTAGACTCCTGTTACTGCATGCTACAGGTGGATTAGCATGTGGGATGTGTGTGCAGAGCAGATTGACAGGTGACTTGGGCACGTGCAGCTTTTTGGGGGTCAGATTTAAATGCAAAATGAAAGAAACCATGCTCTATATTTATCTTTATATTCATCACATGCCCCTCTTTTCCCACAGGCTGATTTCTTGAAAGGACTCCCCGTCTACAACAAGAGCAACTTCAGCCGGTTTCATGCAGACTCCGTTTGTAAAGCATCTGTAAGTAGTTCATATTTATGTCACATTAACTGTCATTTGCTATGAATAAAATGCAAGAAAAATCACTTTATAAATACCGGAAATGCTGTGATCGTGGTTTAACTTCATTCCACACAAATGGGGAAATCTAATTGGTGACCTTTCCGGTCCTGTTTTACAGAATCGGAGGCCCTCTGTGTACCTTCCAACGCGGGATTACCCCTCCGACCAGAGTAAGTACTCTTATTACACTTTTATTTAACCAGGTGGAACATATTGAGATTATAAATCTCTTAAATACCTACATTCAAAACCATAATTTAGAAGTAAGGCCGTACTAACGGAAGCTTTGGTACGGTAGTTTGTCAACGACATCGTTTCTGTGCTCTAGATATTTCAGTTTTTAACATGTTTTTTCCGACTGTTTGTTCCACAGTTATCGTAACAGAGAAAACCAACATCCTCCTGCGTTACCTCCACCAGCAGTGGGACAAAAAGGTGAGCACGTCCACCCCTTTTGAGATGATGTCATTAATCCGGCTTCTTTTATTGATTTTAATCTTTTGGTGGTTGGATTATTATTATAATTAAAAACTGTGATGTTTGTGTGTTATCATTTGTGTTCTCACAGAATGCAGCAAAGAAAAGGGAACAGGAGCAAGGTGACGGGGACAGTCCTGCCCCCCCGAGGAAGATCGCCAGGACAGATAGCCAAGAGATGAATGAGGACTCATAAATGTGTGTGTGTGTGTGTGTGTGTGTTTGCGTACACAGAGTATAGCCGGTAAAACTTTACAATAACAAAAGGGTACGCCCACCAGTATGGATATTTCTGGCCGTTCTGCACTACGCCAGCAGCCTTTTCTGGTATTAAAATAGAATTTGGGAAAATGTAAGTCAACAAAGCATCGTTTTTATTTTGTTTTTTGTGGAAAGAAAATATAACCGGAAAAGATCTGAAAGTCACGCGTCGCTCTTGGGGAGGAAACTGCATCCTGATGTTTAAAAAACACAAACTATGCTGGCTATTCCCTGTGTCGCATCGTGTGTATGCTGAGCTGTAAGTGTGTGTGTGTGTGTGTGTGTGTGCGCGTGTGTGTGTGAACGAACAGTTGGAGAGAAAAAATGTCAGATTAGATTTTAAGACGCGAGGAAGTCGACAGGAGACGCTCCGCCTCACGCTCTCGCCACCGGCTCGTGACGTGCAGCCGCCTGTCTCCCGGAGAGAGTCTCACGCGAGTGCCGATGACACTTTTTTGTTACCATTTAAATTGTATTACGACTTAATATTGTTGACGTTTATGGCGACGAGCTTCCTGCCAGCCGCAGTGCCCGCCCTCTCGGTTCCACTGCCCACTGCAGCCACACGGGGGCGCCAGTGGACGTTTCCTCAGCCTGAACCAAGACTGCACTGTGACCAGAACAAGAGAAGCACCTCTTCTTCCAGAATGCCGTGTGTGTGTGTGTGTCTTTTTGGTGAATATGCATATCTTCGTTCTCGTCCTGGACTCGTGCTCGTAGGATAAACGTCGTGTTGGTGTTTCTGAGAAACGTATATTACATCTAGCGCCGCCGCCGTCTCATAAACACTAGTAACGACGGGATGTTCTGTGAGTTTTAGCTGTAAAAAAAAAAAGGAGAAAAAGTTGAGCTCAAATACGGACATTTATGGATTTTTCGATTGCGCAACAAGGAGAAACATGTACAACGATATCTGGAAAAGGAGAAGAGAAAAAAAAAAAAGTAAATAATTTCCAGTATCAGAATGAGTTTATCCAATGGACTATATTTTGTGTATGTGTATGCCTTTTTTTTTGTTTTTTTGGGGAGAAATAATACAACCGCATCACCATGGATACGATGGACGATGCAAAAGGAAGAAGAAGAAGAGCCCCGCTGTCCGTTACCTCGCCTTGCATGTTGGTGTTTTACACTTCTGGACCAGTAATAATACGACCTGAGGGCGGTTGTGGTTTTAGCCCGGAGGCCTCACACAACCTGGTCTGGACCCCTCCACCCCCGGGTTCTCTGTGCATATATATTTTCAGCCATGGAATGCGCAGTGCGCATGCACAGCAACGTGCAGTCGCCATCCCGCCGGCGTCGTATTCTGTGCAACACGGAAGAAAAGCTGCTTGTTTTTTTGTTTTTAATAATAGCATCACTGCCCATCAAAGCCTCCGGTTCTGTGTCGACGCCGTCGTGCGTCTGAAACGTAGAACCACGTTGTGCTTCTCGCCCCGGATCCATATGGATATTAATAACACCAGAAGCCTTGCCCCCCCCCGAGCAGACATGTTTCCTTTTCTGGCTTTGCTGAAATAAAACTGGATTGTAACTGGGGACTCGTCCTGTGGTGCTTCTGGATTTCTTTTTCAATTCAGTTTGTTTTGTATAGTTCATTATCACACAGGCTTTACAATCTACACATACAACATCCCTGACCTTTGACCTCACATCGGATCAGGAACAAACCCTTCACAGGGACAATACAGTGAAGAGCCCAGAGGAGGACCCCTCTCCAGGATGGACTCTTCTAGTGCTGGAGAAGTAAATGTACAGAGGTCACGACACACGACGTGCTTTTGAAATAGTTTTATTAACTATTATTCAGGTCTTACAAAAATATGACAAAATAAATTAAAAGAAATAAATAATCCCATTTCCCCAGTATGTCTTCTTTTAGAAGGTCTCTGTGTGCGGCTGTAAGCTGGAAGAGCAGATGATGTTCAGCAGCTTCGGGCCTCCGTCACAACGACATGCAGGAGCTGCTGCTCGGGAGGAAGGACACGGTGGTGGATGCTGTCCAATAGGAATCCAGTTCTATCTGTAGTCCTCCTGGAGAGAACTACACATGGAGGTCAGTCTGGCTCCGGCTGCTCTGAAGCTTCTATCATATCTTCATGTTTGGATTCTCGTCGGCTCACGACCCGAGAGCCACGCCGCCAGGAGACGAGACTTATGGAGACGCTGCTTCCTGTCTACACCCGTCTGTCTGTCTCTCTCCATCTCTCTCTCCTGCCTGTCTGTCTCTCTCCATCTCTCTCTCTCCTGCCTGTCTGTCTCTCTCCATCTCTCTCTCTCCTGCCTGTCTGTCTCTCCATCTCTCTCTCTCCTGCCTGTCTGTCTCTCTCCATCTCTCTCTCTCCTGCCTGTCTGTCTCTCTCCATCTCTCTCTCTCCTGCCTGTCTGTCTCTCTCCATCTCTCTCCATCTCTCTCTCTCCTGCCTGTCTGTCTCTCTCCATCTCTCTCTCTCCTGCCTGTCTGTCTCTCTCCATCTCTCTCTCTCCTGCCTGTCTGTCTCTCTCCATCTCTCTCTCTCCTGCCTGTCTGTCTCTCCATCTCTCTCTCTCCTGCCTGTCTGTCTCTCTCCATCTCTCTCTCCTGCCTGTCTGTCTCTCTCCATCTCTCTCTCTCCTGCCTGTCTGTCTCTCTCCATCTCTCTCTCTCTCCATCTCTCTCTCCTGCCTGTCTGTCTCTCTCCATCTCTCTCCTGCCTGTCTGTCTCTCTCCATCTCTCTCTCTCCTGCCTGTCTGTCTCTCTCCATCTCTCTCTCTCCTGCCTGTCTGTCTCTCTCCATCTCTCTCCATCTTTCTCCATCTCTCTCTCTCCTGCCTGTCTGTCTCTCTCCATCTCTCTCTCCTGCCTGTCTGTCTCTCTCCATCTCTCTCTCCTTCTGCCTGTCCGTCTCTCTCCCTCCCTCTTTCTGTCACTAGCTGTCTGTCTCTCCCTCTAGCTGTCTGTCTCTCTAGCTGTCTGTCCCTCTAGCTGTCTGTCCCTCTAGCTGTCTGTCTCCCTCCCTCTCTGTCTCTCTCTCTCTCTCTCTGTCTCTCCAGTGATACTCAACCTGTAGACAAGACGTTCCTCTCGTCTCATTAATAATAGACGAATGTTTTCCAGAAGTAAAACAGAACATCTCAGCCGTGACGCGGTGGCCGACCCGATGGAGTCGCTCGACTTCTTATTGCTTCAAATGTCCGTCACGTCTTCTTTCACCCGACAGGAGCAACACGCTGGAGTTTTCTTTCGGCACGAGACTCAACTTCAGTCACTCTGAAGTTTAAAGTCCAACGTCCTCACGAGGAGACGGCTTCCATAAACACAGGGGGATGGATGAGGTGAGGGGGGGGGGAGTCCTCACACTAACTATGAGACAGATGGCAGCTGAGATGCATAGAGTGTGTGGGGGGGGGGGGGGGCTCCAATAACTCAGTGTTATTGCATCATCCTTTCCAAACGTGAAGTGAATGCATAGTTAATGTGTCTCCACCGACAGTGAGATGGTCTTATCTAACGATGACGTCACCATCGCGTCCCTTTCAAAGCGTCCCTACACTGCAACCGGACGCCCCGCAGCACACCGATGACGACACACTGGTGTGATGGGTCAACAACAACTGGCGCCACCTGCTGGAGAGCTCGCAGAATAACATACATGTTCATGTTGTAGATCAACACAACATACACAGACATGTTGGGGAACAGGATAACCCCAAAAGTACCACTTTGGTTAAAAATAAAATGAAAAAAGGTAATTCACCATCATCAGATAAAGATAATAATGCAGCGAATGGAGAGCGGCCATTGTTAAAGGACAAGAGATGTGTCAGTGTGTTAGGGAGCGCCGAGGAGGAGAGGAACCCGGGAGAGGAGAGGAAAGGAACCGTGAGAGGAGAGGAGATGAACAATTAGAGGAGAGGAACCCAGGAGAGGAGAGGAGAGGAACAATGAGAGGAGAGGAACCATGAGAGGAGAGGAGATGAACAATGAGAGGAGAGGAACCCGGGAGAGGAGAGGAGAGGAACCGTGAGAGGAGAGGAGAGGAACCATGAGAGGAGAGGAGAGGAACCCGTGAGAGGAGAGGAGATGAACAATGAGAGGAGAGGAACCCGGGAGAGGAGAGGAGAGGAACCGTGAGAGGAGAGGAGAGGAACCGTGAGAGGAGAGGAGAGGAACCGTGAGAGGAGAGAAGAGGAACCGTGAGAGGAGAGGAGAGGAACCGTGAGAGGAGAGGAGAGGAACCATGAGAGGAGAGGAGAGGAACCGTGAGAGGAGAGGAGAGGAACAATGAGAGGAGAGGAGATGAACAATGAGAGGAGAGGAGAGGAACCATGAGAGGAGAGGAGATGAACAATGAGAGGAGAGGAGAGGAACAATGAGAGGAGAGGAGAGGAACCATGAGAGGAGAGGAGAGGAACCATGAGAGGAGAGGAGATGAACAATGAGAGGAGAGGAACCATGAGAGGAGAGGAGAGGAACCATGAGAGGAGAGGAGAGGAACCGTGAGAGGAGAGGAGATGAACAATGAGAGGAGAGGAGATGAACCATGAGAGGAGAGGAGATGAACAATGAGAGGAGAGGAGAGGAACCCGGGAGAGGAGAGGAACAATGAGAGGAGAGGAGATGAACAATGAGAGGAGAGGAGATGAACAATGAGAGGAGAGGAGAGGAACAATGAGAGGAGAGGAGAGGAACAATGAGAGGAGAGGAGAGGAACAATGAGAGGAGAGGAGAGGAACCATGAGAGGAGAGGAGATGAACAATGAGAGGAGAGGAGAGGAACCATGAGAGGAGAGGAGAGGAACCATGAGAGGAGAGGAGAGTAACAATGAGAGGAGAGGAGAGGAACCGTGAGAGGAGAGGAGATGAACAATGAGAGGAGAGGAGAGGAACCATGAGAGGAGAGGAGAGGAACCCGGGAGAGGAGAGGAGAGGAACCATGAGAGGAGAGGAGATGAACAATGAGAGGAGAGGAGATGGACAATGAGAGGAGAGAGGAACCGTGAGAGGAGAGGAGAGGAACAATGAGAGGAGAGGAGATGAACAATGAGAGGAGAGGAGATGAACAATGAGAGGAGAGAAGAGGAACAATGAGAGGAGAGGAGAGGAACCATGAGAGGAGAGGAGAGGAACCCGGGAGAGGAGAGGAGAGGAACAATGAGAGGAGAGGAGATGAACAATGAGAGGAGAGGAGAGGAACCATGAGAGGAGAGGAGAGGAACCGTGAGAGGAGAGGAGATGAACAATGAGAGGAGAGGAGATGAACAATGAGAGGAGAGGAGAGGAACCATGAGAGGAGAGGAGAGGAACCCGGGAGAGGAGAGGAGAGGAACCATGAGAGGAGAGGAGATGAACAATGAGAGGAGAGGAGATGAACAATGAGAGGAGAGGAGAGGAACCGTGAGAGGAGAGGAGAGGAACAATGAGAGGAGAGGAGAGGAACAATGAGAGGAGAGGAGATGAACCATGAGAGGAGAGGAGAGGAACCATGAGAGGAGAGGAGAGGAACAATGAGAGGAGAGAAGAGGAACCATGAGAGGAGAGAAGAGGAACCATGAGAGGAGAGGAACCATGAGAGGAGAGGAGAGGAACAATGAGAGGAGAGAAGAGGAACCATGAGAGGAGAGGAACCATGAGAGGAGAGGAGAGGAACCCGGGAGAGGAGAGGAGATGAACAATGAGAGGAGAGGAGATGAACAATGAGAGGAGAGAAGAGGAACCATGAGAGGAGAGGAGAGGAACAATGAGAGGAGAGAAGAGGAACCATGAGAGGAGAGGAACCATGAGAGGAGAGGAACCATGAGAGGAGAGGAACCGTGAGAGGAGAGGAGAGGAACCATGAGAGGAGAGGAGAGGAACCCGTGAGAGGAGAGGAGATGAACAATGAGAGGAGAGAAGAGGAACCATGAGAGGAGAGGAGAGGAACCCGGGAGAGGAGAGGAGATGAACAATGAGAGGAGAGGAGATGAACAATGAGAGGAGAGGAGATGAACAATGAGAGGAGAGGAGAGGAACCGTGAGAGGAGAGGAGAGGAACAATGAGAGGAGAGGAGATGAACAATGAGAGGAGAGGAGAGGAACCATGAGAGGAGAGGAGAGGAACCCGGGAGAGGAGAGGAGATGAACAATGAGAGGAGAGGAGATGAACAATGAGAGGAGAGAAGAGGAACCATGAGAGGAGAGGAACCATGAGAGGAGAGGAGAGGAACAATGAGAGGAGAGAAGAGGAACCATGAGAGGAGAGAAGAGGAACCATGAGAGGAGAGGAACCGTGAGAGGAGAGGAGATGAACAATGAGAGGAGAGGAGATGAACAATGAGAGGAGAGAAGAGGAACCATGAGAGGAGAGGAACTGTGAGAGGAGAGGAGAGGAACAATGAGAGGAGAGGAGAGGAACCATGAGAGGAGAGGAGAGGAACAATGAGAGGAGAGGAGAGGAACCCGGGAGAGGAGAGGAGATGAACAATGAGAGGAGAGGAGATGAACAATGAGAGGAGAGGAGAGGAACCATGAGAGGAGAGGAGAGGAACCCGGGAGAGGAGAGGAGAGGAACCATGAGAGGAGAGGAGAGGAACAATGAGAGGAGAGGAGAGGAACCATGAGAGGAGAGGAACCGTGAGAGGAGAGGAGAGGAACCATGAGAGGAGAGGAACCGTGAGAGGAGAGGAGAGGAACCATGAGAGGAGAGGAGAGGAACCATGAGAGGAAAGGAACCGTGAGAGGAGAGGAGAGGAACCATGAGGAGGGAGAGGAACAATGAGAGGAGAGGAGATGAACAATGAGAGGAGAGGAGAGGAACCATGAGAGGAGAGGAGAGGAACCATGGGAGGAGAGAGAGAGGAGAGGAACCATGAGAGGAGGAGAGGAACAATGAGAGGAGAGAGGAACCCGGGAGAGGAGAGGAACCATGAGAGGAGAGGAGAGGAACAATGAGAGGAGAGGAGAGGAACCATGAGAGGAGAGGAGAGGAACAATGAGAGGAGAGGAGATGAACCATGAGAGGAGAGGAGAGGAGGAGAGGAACAATGAGAGGAGAGGAGAGGAACCATGAGAGGAGAGGAGAGGAACCATGAGAGGAGGAGATGAACAATGAGAGGAGAGGAGAGGAACAATGAGAGAGAGAGAGGAACCATGAGAGGAGAGGAGAGGAACAATGAGAGGAGAGAAGAGGAACCATGAGAGGAGAGAAGAGGAACCATGAGAGGAGAGGAGAGGAACCATGAGAGGAGAGGAGATGAACAATGAGAGGAGAGGAGAGGAACCATGAGAGGAGAGGAGAGGAACCCGGGAGGAGAGGAGAGAGATGAACAATGAGAGGAGAGGAGATGAACAATGAGAGGAGAGGAGAGGAACCATGAGAGGAGAGAGAGGAACAATGAGAGGAGAGGAGATGAACAATGAGAGGAGAGGAGAGGAACCATGAGAGGAGAGGAACCGTGAGAGGAGAGGAGAGGAACAATGAGAGGAGAGGAGAGGAACCATGAGAGGAGAGGAGAGGAACCCGGGAGAGGAGAGGAGAGGAACCATGAGAGGAGAGGAGAGGAACCATGAGAGGAGAGGAGAGGAACCATGAGAGGAGAGGAGAGAACAATGAGAGGAGAGGAGATGAACAATGAGAGGAGAGGAGATGAACAATGAGAGGAGAGAAGAGGAACCATGAGAGGAGAGGAACTGTGAGAGGAGAGGAGAGGAACCATGAGAGGAGAGGAGAGGAACCATGAGAGGAGAGGAGAGGAACAATGAGAGGAGAGGAGAGGAACCATGAGAGGAGAGGAGAGGAACCGTGAGAGGAGAGGAGAGGAACCATGAGAGGAGAGGAGATGAACAATGAGAGGAGAGGAACCATGAGAGGAGAGGAACCCGGGAGAGGAGAGGAGAGGAACTGTGAGAGGAGAGGAGATGGAAGGAGAACACAGCTGTTGCATAATGTCTGAGGCCGGCTGCTGCTGGTCCTCTCAGGGCGTCAGAGGTCAGTGCAAAGGTCACTCCTTAGACTCCTTAGACTCCTTAGACTCCTTCAACTCTTTTAACTCTTAACTGCAGCCTTCAAATTCAATCAACTTCTGCTTTTGTTTATTTTTTATTCTTTGCTTTGTTGTCTCTCTTCCTCTTGGAAGAAATACTTGTTCACAAAAGCTCGACTCTTGAAAGCTCGACTTACTTCATTTTTGGAGCGACATCTGCTACGTTCCCCGGGAAGAAGAGTTCAAAGGTCAGACGTCTCGTCTGCTTTGAGAATAAAGCTGGTGATTCATCAGGGATGCGTGTTATTAAGGGAGGAATTCAAACCGATCCATATTGCTTTTTCCTATATTTTTTCTCCCACTTCAATCGAGAAGTGGAGGGCCCAAAGAGATTCCTCACAGTTTGAAATGACATCGGATGATCTCTTGACTTCACGTGTGATCCTCTCGTAAAGCCTTGAAGCTTTTTTAACTTTTACCCGCAATTTATGACGAGAAGAAATCAAGAAACACAGCCGTGTGCTTTAAAGGCTTAAAAATATCAGAAACGCAGCTCATGCATTCCTCTATGTATTGCAGACAAGGAAGGATTGGTGTGTGTGTGTGTGTGTGTGTGTGTTTGTGTGTGTGTGTGTCATGATGAGACGGCTTATGTCTTTCTTGTAAAGCCAGTTTTTTTTTGTGTGTGTGTGTCTCGCAGCCAAAAGGTTCCCCAAAACAACCGCCGCCTCTCGTCAGTTCCATCTCCTCTCTCTTCTTCTACGTGGAGCCTGTGAGGTCACAGAGGTCAGGCCAGGCCTCTCCTCACAGTAAACACATCACGTCTTCTTCTTCTCGTGTTCGTTTGTTCCTGTTAGACTTTAGAGCCGGCCGGGTCCGAGGAGTCCGCCGCGTGTCCGTTCTGTGACCCCTCCCCCCCGGGCGAGGGGATCTCATCCGGAACGCCGTTCAGGTCGGCCTTGGACGGCTGCCTGTCCGACGTCCCGTTCACGCACGGGCCGCCGTCGGACTTCCCAAAGTTAAACAGCTTCCCGGGGTTGAAGGCTTTGCTGGGCGACTGCGAGCGCTCCTGAGAGCCGGCGCCGGACGACGATGCCGTCGCCGTGGCGTTAGCGGCGGCGGCGGCCCCGGACGCCGCGGCGCCCTCCTTCTTGTTCTCGGGTGACTTGAGGAACTTGAAGCTCAGGAAGCCGGGCAGCTTGGGCTCGGTGGGGGACTGAGGGGAGCGGGCGCCGCTCGACGAGAACTTACTCTGCAGCGGGATGATCTGCTTCAGCTTCATCACGTTGTTGGCGGCCATCAGGGAGCTGGGCCTCTTGGGTTTGTCTGACCCGCCCCCCCCTCCTCCTCCTCCTCCTCCTCCTCCTCCTCCTCCAGAACGTGATTTCCCGCCGTGGCCCTTCTCGTGGTGGTGGTCCCCGGAGGCGTCGGCCTTGCCGTCGTCCCGCTCCCTCTCCCTGCGCGCCATGTGCTCCGCCTGCCGCTGCCGCTCCTCCTCCTCCCTCTTCCTCCTCTGCAGCTGCTGGTAGTGCTGCTGCGCCTGCCGCTCGTGCTTCTGCAGAGGGAGGGAGGAACATTCCCACGATGCATTTAGTCGAATCAGCAACCCAGCACGGCGTTACAATGCTGCAGTGCATCCCCACTGCAGGGGGCACTGCAGCAGAAGAGGCCCTTCTCTACGTCCTGCTCAGGTCTCACCACTAAGGTCTCACCACTAAGGTCTCACCACTAGGGTCTCACCACTAGGGTCTCACCACTAGGGTCTCACCACTAGGGTCTCACCACTAAGGTCTCACCACTAGGGTCTCACCACTAGGGTCTCACTCCTAAGGTCTCACCACTAGAGTCTCACCACTAGGGTCTCATCACTAGGGTCTCACCACTAGGGTCTCACCACTAGGGTCTCACCACTAGGGTCTCACTCCTAAGGTCTCACCACTAGGGTCTCACCACTAAGGTCTCACCACTAGGGTCTCACCACTAGGGTCTCACCACTAGGGTCTCACCACTAAGGTCTCACCACTAGGGTCTCACCACTAGGGTCTCACCACTAAGGTCTCACCACTAGGGTCTCACCACTAAGGTCTCACCACTAGGGTCTCACCACTAAGGTCTCACCACTAAGGTCTCACCACTAAGGTCTCACCACTAGGGTCTCACCACTAGACTCTGATCACTAGGGTCTCACCACTAGGGTCTCACCACTCAAGGTCTCACCACTAGGTCTCACCACTGGGGTCTCACCACTAGGTCTCACCACTAGGGTCTCATCACTAGGGTCTCACCACTAAGGTCTCACCACTGGGGTCTCACCACTAGGGTCTCACCACTAAGGTCTCACCACTAAGGTCTCACCACTAGGGTCTCACCACTAAGGTCTCACCACTAGGGTCTCACCACTAGGGTCTCACCACTAAGGTCTCACCACTAAGGTCTCACCACTAGGGTCTCACCACTAAGGTCTCACCACTAAGGTCTCACCACTAGGATCTCACCACTAGGTTCTCACCACTAAGGTCTCACCACTAAGGTCTCATCACTAGGGTCTCACCACTAAGGTCTCACCACTAAGGTCTCACCACTAAGGTCTCACCACTAGGGTCTCATCACTAGGGTCTCACCACTAAGGTCTCACCACTAAGGTCTCACCACTAAGGTCTCACCACTAGGGTCTCACCACTAAGGTCTCACCACTAAGGTCTCACCACTAGGGTCTCACCACTAGGGTCTCACCACTAGGGTCTCACCACTAAGGTCTCACCACTAGGGTCTCACCACTAAGGTCTCACCACTAGGGTCTCACCACTAGGGTCTCACCACTAGGGTCTCACCACTAAGGTCTCACCACTAGGGTCTCACCACTAGGGTCTCACCACTAGGGTCTCACCACTAAGGTCTCACCACTAGGGTCTCACCACTAAGGTCTCACCACTAAGGTCTCACCACTAAGGTCTCACCACTAGGGTCTCACCACTAAGGTCTCACCACTAGGGTCTCACCACTAAGGTCTCACCACTAAGGTCTCACCACTAGGGTCTCACCACTAGGGTCTCACCACTAAGGTCTCACCACTAAGGTCTCACCACTAAGGTCTCACCACTAGGGTCTCACCACTAGGGTCTCACCACTAAGGTCTCACCACTAAGGTCTCACCACTAGGGTCTCACCACTAAGGTCTCACCACTAAGGTCTCACCACTAGGGTCTCACCACTAAGGTCTCACCACTAGGGTCTCACCACTAAGGTCTCACCACTAAGGTCTCACCACTAGGGTCTCACCACTAGGGTCTCACCACTAAGGTCTCACCACTAAGGTCTCATCACTAGGGTCTCACCAGGTCTCACCTGGGTCTCACCACCAGGTCTCACCACTAGGGTCTCACCACTAAGGTCTCACCACTAGGGTCTCACCACTAAGGTCTCACCACTAAGGTCTCACCACTAGGGTCTCACCACTAAGGTCTCACCACTAGGGTCTCATCACTAGGGTCTCACCACTAAGGTCTCACCACAGGGTCACCATCACTGGGGTCTCACCACTAAGGTCTCACTGAGTCTCACCACTAGGGTCTCACCACTGAGTCTCACCACTGGGGTCTCACCACTCGGGGTCTCACCACTGAGGTCTCACCACTAAGGTCCTCACCACTGGGGTTCTCACCTGGGGTCTGTGCTAGGGTCTCACTGAGTCCTACTTACTGAGATTCTCACCCACTGGGTCTCATATAAGGTCCTCACCACTAAGGTCTCTATAAGGTCTCACCCACTGGGGTCTCACCACTGGGTCCTCACCCTGGGGTCTCACCACTGGGTCTCAATACTGGGGTCTCACCACTGGGTCCTCACCACTGGGGTCTCACCACTAGGTCTCACCCACTGGGTCCTCACCACTAGGGTCTCACCACTAGGTCCTCACCACTAAGGTCCTCACCACTGGGGTCCTCACCACTGGGTTCTCACCACTGGTCTCACCACTGGGGTCTCACCACCTAAGGTCCTCACCACTAGGGTCTCACCACTAAGGTCTCACCACTAGGGGTCTCACCACTAAGGTCTCACCACCAAGGGTCTCACCACTAGGGTCTCACCACTAAGGTCTCACCACCAGGGTCTCACCATCTCACCACTAAGGTCTCACCACTAGGTCTCACCACTTCTCACCACTAAGGTCTCACCACTAAGGTCTCATCACTAGGGTCTCACCACTAAGGTCTCACCACGGGTCTCACCACTAAGGGTCTCACCACTAGGGTCTCACCACTAAGGTCTCACCACTAGGGTCTCACCACTGGGGTCTCACCACTAGGGTCCTCACCACTAAGGTCTCACCAAGGGTCTCACCACTAAGGTCTCACCACTAAGGTCTCACCACTAGGGTCTCACCACTAGGGTCTCACCACTAAGGTCTCACCACTGGGTCTCACCACTAAGGGTCTCACCACTAAGGTCTCACCACTAGGGTCTCACCACTGGGTCTCACCACTAAGGTCTCACCACTAAGGTCTCACCACTGGTCTCACCACTAAGGTCTCACCACTAAGGTCTCACCACATCACCACTAAGGTCTCACCACTAGGTCTCACCACTAGGGTCTCACCACTAGGGTCTCACCACTAGGTCTCTCACCACTGGGTCTCACCACTGGGGTCTCACCAACCACTAGGTCTCACCACTAAGGTCTCACCACCAGGGTCTCACTAAGGTCTCACCACTAGGGTCTCACCCACTGGGTCTCACCACTGGGGTCTCACCACTGAGGTCTCACCACTGGGGTCTCACCACCAGGGTCTCACCACTAAGGTCTCACTCTCACCACTAAGGTCTCACCGTCTCACCACTAGGTCTCGGTCTCACTACTAGGGTCTCACGACTAAGGTCTCACCACTAAGGTCTCACCACTAAGGTCTCACTACTAAGGTCTCACCACTAAGGTCTCACCACTAAGGTCTCACCACTCACCACCAGGGTCTCACCACTAGGGTCTCACCACCAAGGTCTCACCACTGGGGTCTCACCACGGTCTCACCACTAAGGTCTCACCACTAGGGTCTCACCACTAAGGTCTCACTACTAGGGTCTCACCACTAAGGTCTCACCACTAAGGTCTCACCACTAAGGTCTCACCACTAGGGTCTCACCACTAAGGTCTCACCACTAGGGTCTCACCACTAAGGTCTCACCATCTCACCACTAAGTTCTCACCACTAGGGTCTCACCACTAAGGTCTCACCACTAAGGTCTCATCACTAGGGTCTCACTACTAAGGTCTCACTACTAAGGTCTCACCACTAAGGTCTCACCACTAAGGTCTCACTACTAAGGTCTCACCACTAAGGTCTCACCACGGGTCTCACCACTAGGGTCTCACCACTAGGGTCTCACCACTAAGGTCTCACCACTAAGGTCTCACCACTAAGGTCTCACCACTAAGGTCTCACCACTAGGGTCTCACCACTAAGGTCTCACCACTAAGGTCTCACCACTAAGGTCTCATCACTAGGGTCTCACCACTAAGGTCTCACCACTAAGGTCTCACCACTAAGGTCTCACCACTAGGGTCTCACCACTAGGGTCTCATCACTAGGGTCTCACCACTAGGGTCTCACTCACCACTAGGGTCTCACCACTAAGGTCTCACCACTAAGGTCTCATCACTGGGTCTCATCACAGGTCTCACCACTCAAGGTCTCACCACTAAGGTCTCACTCACTAGGGTCTCACCACTAGGGTCTCGACACTAAGGTCTCACCACTGGGGTCTCACCACTAAGGTCTCACCACTGAGGTCTCACCACTGGTCTCACGGTCTCACCACTAAGGTCTCACCACTAAGGTCTCACCACTAAGGTCTCACCACTAGGGTCTCACCACGGTCTCACCACTAAGGTCTCACCGGGTCTCACCACTATCCTCACTCTCACCACTAGGGTCTCGGGTCTCACCACAAGGTCCACTAAGGTCTCACCACTAGGGTCTCACCACACTAAGGTCTCACCACTAAGGTCTCACCACTAGGGTCTCAAGGTCTCACCACTGGGTCTCACCACTAGGGTCTCACCACTAGGGTCTCACCACTAAGGTCTCACTACTAAGGTCTCACTACTAGGGTCTCACCACTAGGGTCTCACCACTAAGGTCTCACCACTAAGGTCTCACCACTAGGGTCTCACCACTAAGGTCTCACCACTAAGGTCTCACTACTAGGGTCTCACCACTAAGGTCTCACCACTAAGGTCTCATCACTAAGGTCTCATCACTAGGGTCTCACCACTAAGGTCTCACCACTAGGGTCTCACCACTAAGGTCTCACGGTCTCACCACTAGGGTCTCACCACTAAGGTCTCACTACTAAGGTCTCACTACTAGGGTCTCACGACTAAGGTCTCACCACTATGGTCTCACCACTAGGGTCTCACCACTAAGGTCTCACCACTAAGGTCTCACTACTAGGGTCTCACGACTAAGGTCTCACCACTAAGGTCTCACCTCTCACCACACTAAGGTCTCACCACTGAGGTCTCACTAGGGTCTCACCACTAGGGTCTCACCACTAAGGTCTCACCACTAAGGTCTCACCACTAAGGTCTCACCACTAGGGTCTCACCACTAAGGTCTCACCACTAAGGTCTCACCACTAGGGTCTCACCACTAGGGTCTCACCACTAGGGTCTCACCACTAGGGTCTCACCACTAAGGTCTCACCACTAAGGTCTCACCACTAAGGTCTCACCACTAGGGTCTCACCACTAGGGTCTCACCACTAAGGTCTCACCACTAAGGTCTCACCACCAGGGTCTCACCACAAGGTCTCACCACTAAGGGTCTCACCACTTCACCACTAGGTCTCACCACTGGGGTCTCACCACTGTCCTGCACCACCAAGGGTCTCACCACTAAGGTCTCACCACTGGTCTCACAGGTCTCACCACTAGGTCTCACCACTAAGGTCTCACCACCAGGGTCTCACCACTGGGTCTCACCACTAAGGTCTCACCACTAGGGTCTCACCACCAGGTCTCACCACTAGGGTCTCACCACTAAGGTCTCACCACTGGGGTCTCACCACTAAGGTCTCACCACTGGGTCTCACCACTAAGGTCTCACCACTAAGGTCTCACCACTGGGTCTCACCACTGGGTCTCACCACTGGGTCTCACCACTAGGTCTCACCACTAAGGTCTCACCACTGGGGTCAGTCTCATCACTAGGGTCTCACCACTAAGGTCTCACCACTAAGGTCTCACCACTAGAGTCTCACCACTAAGGTCTCACCACTAGGGTCTCATCACTAGTGTCTCACCACTAAGGTCTCACCACTAAGGTCTCACCACTAAGGTCTCACCACTAAGGTCTCACCACTAGGGTCTCACCACTAAGGTCTCACTACTAGGGTCTCACCACTAGGCCCTCTGCACACGATGAGGTCGTGTTGAATAAGTTCTGAACTTCCTCTCCACATGTTGTTCAAACCTTGAAGGCCTCCCTGCGCTGATAGTCCAGTTTAGTGATCTCCTCTCGGACCCACGTCGGGATGTCGGGGATCGCCACGTGGATCATGTACTTCAGGAGGATGGCAAAGTGCTGCAGGAGAAATGGAAACATTGGTACACACAGTAATGGTTCTTAAATGGTTCTTTAAAAGGCTTGGTGGTTCTACAAAGAACCATCACCTGCTGGAGAACCATTTTGGAAACAGTGCCTTAAAGAACCATTTGTTGAAGGTTCTTTAAGGCCCCATTATAGGTTCTTTGAAGAACTCTTTAAGGAAATGGTTCTCTAAAGAACCCTGGTTTGGAAGGTTCTTTGTGGAACCAGATATGAGGCTTTAAAGAACCGTGTTCTGAAGACTGGAAGTGGCGTCGCTCTACCTCGAGGATGACGATGGAGATGATGGCCATCTCGGGGCTGAGCCACGGGAAGAGTCGCTGCAGCTGACCGCACTGACCAATCAGGTAGCAGTTCACCACGATGGCGATCAGGCCCATGGCCTCCATCGCCGTCTGAGGGAGGAAGGAGAGTTTAAAGTGAGAGTCTTCTTCATGACCGCGAAGAGTAAAATTACTATTCTCACTGTTATTGTTTGTTCATCTTTGGAAAGAGTAAATATTCTATATTAACCATGTGTATCTCATGTGTTTAGAGGAGGAGGAGGAGGAAGAGGAGGAAGACAAAAAACAAGACAAAGAAGAAGAAGAAGAAGAAAAAGGATGAGAAAAAGAAGGAGAAGAATAAGAAGTTAAAGAAGAAGTAAAAGAAGAATAAGAAGAAGTGAAAGAAGAAGTTAAAGAAGAAGAGGAGGAGGAATAAGAAGGAATTAAAGAAGAAGAAGAAGAAGAAGAAGAGCCTCCACACTGACGGTCCACCGTGACCTCTGACCTGCCACTGGCCGATGCTCTCCACCCGCAGGCCCAGCGGCCGCTGCAGGCCGCTGCACAGCTTGAAGGCGTCGCTGCGGATCTCGATGATGTTGTTGACGAGGGCGCACATGGCGGCCAGAGGGAAGGCCGAGGAGAACAGGACCACGTAGCCGAACTGCACGAACATCTCCTGGTAGTCCTGGAAGGTGTCCTGGGGGGGCAGAGAGGGGGGTTAGACCTCTGAGGGGAGGAGGGTTAGACCTCTGAGGGGGGGGGGGGCAGAGAGGGGGGTTAGACCTCTGAGGAGGGTTAGAGAGGGGGGTTAGACCCCTGAGTGCAGTCCTCCTTACAGCGTAGGTCTGCATGCAGCTCTCCATCTCCGCCTGAGTGAGCGCAGTACTCTCCTTCTCCTCCGGGGGGTCGATCCACGATTCCCTCTTGGTCTTGGGCTCCGGTCTCTCGGTGCTCTTTCCTCTTCTTCTGTGTCTCAGTGATGCGACGCTCTCTGACCCAGAATGCATCGGGGCGGCGCCGGCAACAGCGCCGGCGCCATGAATGGCCTCCGCCGCGGCCGTAGCTCCGCCCCCTGCGCCCGCCTCCTTCACGTCGTGGATGCCGTTGTCGTCGTCGTCGTCACACATCTCGAACACGGAGGCGGGGTCCATTCCCTTCTCCATCATCGTGGGGCTGCCGTCATCCAGGAAGCTGGTGTCGATGGCCGCCCCGCTGCCCACTGGCCTTCTGTCCACCTTCACAACAACAACAACAACAACAACAACACACACCACTGTTAATGCAAATACAAACAGTTGTTACTAGATTTGCACTGAACACGTCTTAAAATATCAAATAATCAAAGTAACACTTCATACATTTATTCACCAGACGGCTCACAGAACCATGGAGGTTCATCTGGAACCAAACATGGTTCTTCAGAGTGATGTCTTAGAAGAACCATTTCTGGTTCCTCAAAGAACCTTTCAATCACGGCTTCTTTAAAGAACCATTTCCTTAAAGAGTTCTTCAAAGAACCTATAATGGTGCCTTAAAGAACCTTCAACAAATGGTCCTTTAAGGCACCATTTCCAAAATGGTTCTTCAGAGTGATGCCATAGAAGAACCATTTCTGGTTCCACAAAGAACCTTTCAAACCAGGGTTCTTTGTGGAACCATTTCCTTAAATAGTTCCCCAAGGAACCTATAAAGGTGTCTCAAAGAACCGTAACAAAATTGGTTCTTTAAGGCACCATTTTCCAAATGGTTCTCCGGAAGGTAATGGTTCTTCGTAGAACCTCAAAGCCGTCTAAAGAACCGTTATTGTACCTTCTCGATGAAGCTGACTTTCCTGAGCTTCAAGCCGCAGTCGATCAGACTCTCCTCCTCCGTCTCTCCTTCACTGAACCTGCCGCTGTCGGCTTCGTCCTTCTCGCCTCCTTCCTCCTCGTCCGGCGCCCCGCATCCTCCGTTCAGACACTTCTCCCTGAGAGGAAACAGAACGACGGAACCAATGAGAACCAATGAGAACCAATGAGAACCAATGAGAGCCAATGAAAACCAATGAGATCCAATGAGAGCCAATGAGAACCAATGAGAGCCAATGAGATCCAATGAGAGCCAATGAGAACCAATGAGAACCAATTAGAGCCAATGAGAACCAATGAGAACCAATGAGAGCCAATGAGAACCAATGAGAACCAATTAGAGCCAATGAGAGCCAATGAGAACCAATGAGAACCAATGAGAACCAATTAGAGCCAATGAGAACCAATGAGAACCAATTAGAGCCAATGAGAACCAATCAGTGCGTTTACATGATGGTATAATTTGAATCTTGCTTTAGTCGGACTATGCTATCTTTTGGGGGATCAGCTGTTATCCCAACATGGCAGTGAGTAATTCGAATCATTGGCCTTTGAAAGCATGTCATATCCGATACGATAGGCGGCGCTGTTTTCATTACAACTCGTGGTGATACAGCCATTTCCGCTTGACCTCTTCACCACCACCAACAACAACATTTTGAGAAAGATGGCGAACAGAGAGCGAGGCGAAGCTACATCCCTCTACTATTCTTCCATGGTGTTCATAGGAGTACAGCGAATGCAAATGGCGCTATTGGCTGAGTTGATAACGGAGAGAAGACGCCGTCGCCGAAGGTACACGGAGAATTTAATTTATCGTCTCTTTCGACTTCCGGGTCACGACATGGGAGGGAGGGAGAAGGGCGGCGGGATCTCGAGCATGCGCAAAGACGCAAAGTCCAGTTCCGAATCGAATTCACCGTTACATGCCGCGAGAGTCGAATTATCAACTGGATCGGACCGAGCTATCCAGGGGTGTTAATCGGATCGAAGTCGGACCGCACATAGTCCGACTAAGGTGTTTACATGAAACGGATAATTCGATTTCAGTCCGACTAAGCCAACTGTTCTCTCACTTTGTGGAACCAGAAATGGTTCCTTAAAGAAACATTTTTTGAAGGTTCTTCGAAGCACCTTTATAGGTTAGGGTTCGGTTCTTTGAGACACCTTTATAGGTTCTTTGAAGAACTCTTTAAGGAAATGGTTCTTTAACGAACCCTGGTTTGAAAGGTTCTTTGTGGAACCAGAAATGGTTCCTTAAAGAACCATTTTTTGAAGGTTCTTGGAAGCACCTTTATAGGTTAGGGTTAGGTTCTTTGAGACACCTTTATAGATTCTTTAAAGAACTCTTTAAGGAAACGGTTCTTTAGAGAACCCTGGTTTGAAAGGTTCTTTGTGGAACCAGAAATGGTTCTTCTCCGGCATCACTCTGAAGAACCATATTTGGTTCCACATGGCCCCTCCATGGTTCTGTGTAGTGAAGCTCCTCTAAAGGCCCATCGGCGCCCCTGCTAACTGTTCTCTCACTGCATTCTAATCATGTCATCCTTTAGAGTTTAGATTCTGGGCGTCTGACCTTCGGTCCAGCGGGCCCAACCCGGGGCCCGGCGTGGCCCGGTCGCCGGCCGCGGCCTGCGCCCTGCCGGCCGCCAGCCGGCCGTACTTCAGCAGCACGGCCAGCAGCAGCTCCCACAGCGCCCGCAGAGACAGCTCGCCCAGCTTGTGGCGCTCGTACAGGTACGGCTGCAGCACCTCCTTCACGTTCTGGAGGAACTGGCGGATGATGAGCAGCGTGGCCAGCATCTGACGGGGGGGGGGGGGGGTGGTGGAGAAGAGAGAGGACATGGGGGGATGGAGAAGAGAGAGGACAGAGGAGAGGACATGAGAACCGGAGGAGGAGGCTGGACGGTCAACATAGAACAGGTTCCACCAATCAATCGAAAAAAACACAATTCTTCAGAATTATCACTAGAAATTCAAAACCAGGAGGTGAGTACGTGTTCGTCCATTTCACGTACGCACACAGCGTCACAAAGCTGACGAGCGTTTAATGGCTTTATTAAAAAAATACAACTACACACGGCGGGTTGGTAGTGCATGTCCACGTCGCGATCGGGTCGCAGTGACCTTTGACCTCTCAGGCAGCGGATGCACGGGACATTACGGAGGGTTTGTGGAGGTCAGTGCACGGAGAGCAGAGGGAGAGCAAAGCGTTTCAGGGTGGGAGGAGAGGAGAGAGGTGCATCATGGGAGCTGAGGCATTCTTACCTCCTTCAGGCGCTCCATGTCTTTGAGGTAGAATCCGATGTAAAAAAGGCTGAGATAAGAATTTACAAACTGAAACTGTAGAGAGAAACGGACAGGTGTCGTTAAGAAGTGTTTCATAAAGCAGGTAGTTCAGATATTATGTTAAATATATATTAAAAAGTCACTTACAAGAACCATTTTGATGATGAGATTTTTCTCATAGGCACTCTGGAGTCTATAGTTTTCTGTGAAGAAAAATAATAAAAACAAATGTAAAAATAATAAAAATAATAATTATAAATAATATAAATATTATAATAATAAATGTTAAAATATTAAAAATAACTATAAATATTATAACAATACATGTAAAAAAAATGTATAATAATAAATAATATAAATATTAATATAATATTTAATTAATAAATAATAAAATAATAAAATATGGTATTAACCTTTTAATAAAGAGCCTTTTTTTAAATTGGTAAAATTAAAACTAATCTCTAATTAAAGTTTACAAGAGATTACTAAAGATGTCTGAAAGAATCATTTGTATCATCTTATTTATGCAGAACTTGATGAATCTGGAAATCTGACTTGGTAAAATTAAAACTAAAGTTTACAATATATAATATAAATATATATATATATATATAATTTTATGATCTTATTCATGCCGATGTTGGTGGGTCCGACTCTCACCCATGTCGTTGAGCCAGCAGGCGATCTTGCGGTACACCTCGTCACACGCAGTCACAGTGATGGCCAGCATGATTTTGGGGATGAAGCGAGCGAGCCGAGGCATCTCCTTGATCCCCATCACGAACTCCTGCAGCGACAGTCACAGCTTCATGAATACACTCTGAAGGGGGAGGAGCTTCCTCACGCTCATCAACCAGGTTTTAAGCAGAGAGCACGAACTCCCTCTGGTGCGTCTGGCTCGTAGTAAAACACGTGTGACCCTCGGCGCTGCCGGCGACCGACCTGCAGCTCGAAGCAGACGAGCATCACGAGGAAGACGAAGCAGAGACACAGGATGCAGACGGGGAGGCTGACGAGCCAGCGGAACACACGCCGCCGCCACGGAGGGTAGTGGAACTCCTCACAGCCCGTGATGGGGCTGCAGCGCTTCACCCCCTACAGGGGGGGGAGAGAGAGTATGAACAGGGCCCGAAAGAGGAGGAGAAGGAGAAGAAGAAGTAGAGGGGGCAGCATAAGAAGAAGAAGAAGGAGAGGAGGCAGAAGAAGAAGAAGAAGAAGAAGAAGAAGAAGAAGAAGAAGAAGAAGAAGAAGAAGGAGGAGGAGGAGAAGAAGAAGGAGGAGAAGAAGAAGAAGAAGAAGGAGGAGGAGAAGAAGAGGAAGAAGAGGAGTCCCTCTCACCCTGAACTGGGGGCGGGGCTCCTCCAGGGCCTCGGGGGGCGTGTCCAGCGTCCCCCACTTGAAGGCCAGCTCGGCTCCTCTCCTCTTCCAGCGCTCCAGGAACAGCGTGGCCCACACCACGTTGAACAGGGCGAACACCACGCAGCAGATGTCCCGGCTCGTCTGCAACACACACACACACACACACCGGGGGGGGGGGGGGGTGGGAGGAGGAGGAGGAGGATGAAGATGATTCTTCAAGGCGCTCCACGCCGTGGCGCCGCCTCTCCTCACCTGATCCGACTCGGTGAGCATCCACAGCACGAAGCCGATGACGGCGGGGTACAGCATGGAGGTGGTGTAGAAGCCCAGCCAGGCGAAGTACATGGCGATCTTCACGCCAAAGTAGTCGCAGATATCGTCTGGAAACACGAGAACACGGAGAAGGATGATGATGATGTCACCGCTCTGATGCCAGAGGCTGTCACGCAGAACCAGGAGAGCGGCGTCCCGCTGACCTAGAGGCTGCTTCTCACAGACGGCCTGGACCCAGGACTTCATCAGCTGGCCCAGGATCCTCTGCTCGTGGAGGGGGAACACCTGCTGGATCACGCCCCGGGCGCTCAGCTCCGGGACTGCAGAGGAGGAGCAGAGCCAACAGGAAGTTACAGATGTGAATGTGTATCGACTCCTGCGGAGCCGGGGGCAGCTGGTAGTGAATGAAGGGGTGAATGCTGGCTCATTGTACGAAGCTTTGAGTGGTCGTTAAAAATATAAATATATATATATATATATATTTATATCTATATATTTTGTAATATATATATTTATATATGTATATATATATATTTTTCGGTCTATATGTATACATATATATATATATTGGTATTTTATTTTTTTCACATAAAATAAAATTTAAAATAAAACACGGCAAAATTATCCATATATATGCAAATATATATATATATACTGTATGTATATGTATCATTTTGCCCTGTTTTATTTTATTTTAAATTATATTATATATATATATATATATATATATTTATATAAATATATATGTATAATTTTGCCCTGTTTTATTTTATTTTTTATTTTATTTTATGTGCAAAAAATAAAATACCAAACCAACTGAGGTGTTGTTTATAAAAGTTCCACATATGTTTCAGAATATATAATAAAATAAAAGAACTCACTGATGGGCTGTCCCTCCAGGAAGTTGATGTTGTGAAGCACCTCCCCGTGTTTGGCCCGGAGGTTGTCCAGCCAGAACTTGATGATGCTCTGCCTCTCCTGCAGCCAATGAGAGAAGGAGGGGGAGGAGTCAATAGTACATTCATACATATACCTCTGTGTGTGTGTGTGTTTTCGACACCGACCTGCGAAGTAAAGAAGCACAGCTCGCTCTCGATGTTCTCGTAGATGTAATCCTCCTCGCAGGAGAAGTTCCTCGTTCCTCCGCCGAACTCGGGCTTGACTCCTTTCCTCAGTCCTATCTCCTCGGCGCCTCGCAGCAGACTGGAGGACGACAGTAAGGAGAGGAGATGATGACCACCGGGGAACATGGCCGACGGTGTGCGGCCTGTTCTCTGACTCTGGTACCCAAAGCCATCCAGTCATGTCCTGATCCATGTTCACATGAGTTCATAACACTCCGGGTCAGGGATTAAGCTTTTTATTAATCAAGATATTAAAATGTTTTCTCGTAAAAAAAGTGAAAGTGAAAATGTATGTAAGCAGAGTCCAGTAAACAAGGACAGAGTCCAGTAAACAAGGACATAGCAGACAAGGAGTGTCCTTCAAGTCATCCGATCTCTCCTTTAATGCGTTCACCTCATCGTCTCATTTCCCATCAGTCCTTCCTCCCTGTCTCCTCTCATCCTCCTTCCTCCCTGTCTCCTCTCATCCTCCTTCCTCCCTGTCTCCTCTCATCCTCCTTCCTCCCTGTCTCCTCTCATCCTCCTTCCTCAATGTCTCCTCTCATCCTCCTTCCTCCCTGTCTCCTCTCATCCACCTTCCTCCTTGTCTCCTCTCATCCTCCTTCCTCTTCGTCTCCTTTCATCCTCCATTTGTGTTTTTTCTTCATCTCCTCCTCCTCCCTCTCCTCCTCCTTTATCCCTTCAGCTACTCCTCCCCTTTTATCCTTCCCAGCAGCTTTCTGCTGAAATTGCAGTAATAATGCGAAACCACGCCCTCTGCACCCTCCACCGCTCATCGCCGTCACATGTACATACGCATATATATATATATATATTTACATCTTTATATATATATATAAATATATATATATATGAATATATATATTTAAAAAATATATATGTAATCTATAAATATATATTTTGTATATATATCTATGAAATAATATAAATAAATATATTTATATATATATATAAATATATATTTATATATATATATATTTATATTTATATATATATGTATATATAAATATATTGTGTATAAAATGTAGCGGTGCAGCTGAGGCGGGTCACATCCTTCAGCTCATTGGAGGAGCAGCTCGGTGCCCATCAGCCCCGTGATGGATGACAGGAGCGTGAGGTGTGAGCTGCTGCAGCTGCATCCTGCTCAGTGTGCAGCAGCTTCACAGTAAAGCTCCGTGTGTGAGAGGAGGAATGGGCGAATCTATTCATCCAGCTGTTCAGCCATGTGAGCCAATCACGGACATGGATTCGGATAAGACTTCCCCTTTTCTAATTTCCTTCTTTCTCTGAAACTGTGTCGCCCTTTCCACGTCTCTCCAAACAAAAGGAGTCTTCATGTTGGGACGCGGCCCCAAAGGGAGCGAGGACAGAGCGCTGTGACCCTGTGAAGGAGCAGAATGCTGCGAGGGGAAAGAGCCTCACGTCAGGTTTATGCTAATTTAGCAAATATCCATCAGGCCTGATGTGGAAACTCAGCAGAAAGAGAACGCCATGCAGTAGAAGAAGAGGAGGAGCTGAGAGAGGAGTAAGAGGAGGGAGAGGAGGAAGAGAGAGAGGAGGGGGAGAGGAGGGAGAGGAGGAGGAGGAGAGAGGAGGAAGAGGAGCAAGAGGAGGAGGGGGAGAGGAGGTTGAGGAGGAGGAAGAGTAAGAGAAGGAAGAGGAGGAAGTGGAACAGGAAGAACAGGAGGAGGAGGAGATGGAAGAGGAGGTAGATGGAGAGATGCCATTTCAGTTGATAGGAATATTATAAAACCATGTGTGTGTGTGTGTGTGTGTGTGTGTGTAGAGATAGAGAGGAGAGGGGTCTTCCACTGGCGCACTTTCATATGCTCTCCATCCTCCGGCCGCTGTACACCTCCCCTTGTCTTTCTGCTTCACTCCTCCTCCTCCTCCTCCTCCTCCTCTCTTATTCCCTCCTTCCTCTGCTTCTATCCGTCTTTCTTCAGGCCATCTGTCTATTCCTACTCCACTCGTTGGTAAACGGTTGTGTTGAGTTATGACAAACGGACCAGACATGTGGAACACCTGCATCGTGTCGCTCAGTGTTTATAGAGTCATGGCTGAGATTAAATGACTCTCATCCCCCCTTTCCCCTGGAGAGGGTTTCAAACCAAGAGACAACAGGTCTTGTGTAATCAAAGCAAAGGCAATCCACACGGTGTGACCGGCTCTTGACCTTTAGCCCAACTTTAAATAAACTGCAGCCAGAAGAGGAGCAGCTACAGTGGACCAGGACTCACTGATGAGTCACTGATACGAGCTAATGTGGCTACGCTAGCTGCAGCTACATATAATAAAGTAAACAAAGGTACACTTTTACAAAGAACAGACAGAATATAACTTTAAGAAATAACTAAACCTCAAAGTACTGGAGGAATCAGTGACGTTCTCTGTTATTCATTTGGCATCTCTGTTGATAAAAGTTGCTGCTTTAGTTTTTTTCTGTGTTGTTCTCGGGTGACTCGGGATTAATTCACACAGTTATAGTTCAAACAGAAACACCGAGTTGAGGCTTACGGAAGAAAATATCTTTACAAATCTGAACATATTCATATAAATCCATTTGGAGGAATACATTGACATGTGTTTACTTTCTGATGGACCACCCAGGGCCGTCGTTAGGCCTATTTTAGGCCCCCCAAGAATATATATATTCATTTATTTATTCATTTATATATATATGTATTTATTAATACATATATATATATATATATTTATATATATATATTTTTAAAAAAATATATATATATATGTATATATATATATATTAAATTGTCTGAATTATAAATACAAGAAGTAACTATTGACACCTCTCTATTCTTTGCATTAATATTCTGTAGATTAATATTAATAATATAATATAATTTTTCCACTGTGGGACTTATGAAGGAATATCTTAATTTATATCTTGTTATTATCATATTTTTTTCCATTGAATGTTATATTTGACACTAAACTAGTTCTTCTTTATCTCTGTGATAATGTCCAAATGAGCATAACATATCATTATAACCCTGCAATTCTGTCTCAGAATAGACGGATTCATCAATAATGAAATAACTCAATTTAAAAGCCATAGATTCAATAATATCACACATAAATGTGTTAGCGGTCTTACTTCTCGTACGTAGCCGTGACGAAGAAGGCGTAGACTCGCGTGTGCTTGTGATGTCGTATCTGGATGATGAGCTCGGGGATTCCCAGCCGGATGTGGTTCAGTAGCCATAGCAACGTGTGGTCATCCGTAGTGTCTGTGACAGGAAATGAAAAATATAAAAATACATTTTTTAAACGGGGCCCACGCATTAATCTGCAGCCGCTGGGAGAACTCCCACAGGCTCGTGCTGCAGCTGGAGGCGAAGACTCGAACTAACACACACTTGAACGTTACTCTGCTCCTCCGCTTCCTAAGTCCTAAAACAGCTTCTCTGACCTCCAGGTTATGGCTTATAGGAAGGTAAGTGATTAACGTAGGAGTCCAGATCATCTTCTCTATTATCAGTAGTAACTGTGATGATCCTGACGAGCACATGTTAAAGTATCTCTGTGCTTGTGTTTGTGGAGATGTATTATATCTCTTTAAATGGAAGAAATGTAAAGGAATACGAGTGTATTTGCTTTCTTCCTTTGTCTGGAGCGTGAGAAAGTAAATTAACAGCTATAATTTATCAGATAGAATCATATTTTGTATGTTTTGAGGGGCTTCAGGTGCCTGTTGGAGCGTTGCAATATAGAAAGGTGATTAATTGTGTTAAATTGCATAATGCAAATGTGTCTGCATGTGTTTTACTTTTTATATTTGGGGGTAACAATGAAAATATACATTAATAGCACTGTAGGTTTAGGTGAGGGTGTCAACAAGAGTCCTCACAAGTATAGAGTCCTCATAAGTATAGAGTCCTCACAAGTATAGAGTCCTCACAAGTATAGAGTCCTCACAAGTATAGAGTCCTCACACCTATAGAGTCCTCACAAGTATAGAGTCCTCACAAGTATAGAGTCCTCACAAGTATAGAGTCCTCACAAGTATAGAGTCCTCACAAGTATAGAGTCCTCATAAGTATAGAGTCCTCATAAGTATAGAGTCCTCACAAGTATAGAGTCCTCATAAGTATAGAGTCCTCACACCTATAGAGTCCTCATAAGTATAGAGTCCTCATAAGTATATAAATACAAACGTGTGTGTGTATGTGTGTGTGTGTGTGTGTGTGTGTAAGTGCTTGACCTGCAAACGTGTGTGTGTATGTGTGTGTGTGTGTGTGTGTGTGTGTGTGTGTGTGTGTGTGTGTGTGTGTGTGTGTGTGTGTGTGTGTGTGTGTGTGTGTAAGTGCTTGACCTGCAAACGTCATGAGGACATCACAGTTCTCTGTGGGGACTGTTTTCATCCAGGACTTGTGAGACATGATGTGTCTCCCGGCCTGCAGCAGCCGCTTTCCAAACAGCTTATCTGAGAGAGAGAGAGAGTTACCTTTTTAAAGTGTATGAGCAATAACATATCCTGCAAAAACCTGCATCCAAAACTGGTACCCCTGCTGCCCCGACACACACATACACACACACGCAAGACAGAAAGACACACAGACACACTTAACAAAGAAAGACACATACTCAACGCAGAAAGACACACGCAGACAAGCAACGCAGAAAGACACACACACACACACAAAAGCAACGCAGAAAGACACACACACACAGACACACACACACACAGACACACACACACATGCTTCTCCCTCTCTGATGGGACAGATTTAAACGTCACGCCTCTCGGCCTCACAAAGGCCACACATTGTCCACATGCACACGCACACAGACACTCAATCCACTCGACACACGCGAGTGGAGCTGCTTCTCCGTGTTGTGCGTCTCAGGAACGCACACACACGAGCCTCCAACAGTAAAGAGCACAATGCATAGAAGGCTGACTGAATGAACAGCCTCCTGTGTGGAACCCCAACACATCTCCACTGAAGCTACAGTCACATCATGACACGGCCTCCCATCTGAATGAAGGATCGTTCCTCTGAAGGTGGATACGGTTAAAACAACTTGTTAACACCTCATGCGTCTCTCACTTGACCCAGTCGACTCTCATGTTGCCCCTGACGTGTTCTTCAGGAGGGCAGCAGCAGCTATAACTAGTTTAACCCCGGACGCCACTCCGCCACTCCACCGGGAGAGAATGCCTGTCCCACAGCAGCACTGTGGTAACCGAGGCAACAGAAGAGGTGGAACGTGGGGCGCTTTCCAGAGGTCACACATAGATATGTTAAGTATCACATCATTCATCCAATGATATACTATTTTTTATTCTTTTGTATTTTAAAGCAGTAAAAAAAAGAGTACAAAATATTAAATATTCTCAATGTGCATCCAAGAAGTGGTTCACGTTTACATGGTTTACAAAAGTGAACACTAAGACACGCCCCCTCACAAAGGTCAAGGTCACGGCGAGCTGCGAATGATATCAACGCTGTCCTGGCACGACGCTGTAAATCACTCAGCGCTCTGCATCCAACGAGCACCTGTCACATAAAAACATCCCCGCTGCTGAGCGGGTCCGTCTACTTCCTGGATCAGAGAGGCTTCCCAGAAACCAGCCTTATCCAGGCAGTATAGACTCTCTGCACCAACACCCTTGCATAGTGCCTATCCATAGTTTAACTTAAGTGTAATTAATTGAAAGGAATGCTGGAATAAAACCACAGTACACAGCTGTGTTATCAGGTAATAAAACCACTGTACACAGCTGTGTTATCAGGTAATAAAACCACAGTACACAGCTGTGTTATCAGGTAATAAAACCACAGTACATAGCTGTGTTATCAGGTAATAAAACCACAGTACACAGCTGTGTTATCAGGTTATAAAACCACTGTACACAGCTGTGTTATCAGGTAATAAAACCACAGTACACAGCTGTGTTATCAGGTAATAAAACCACTGTACACAGCTGTGTTATCAGGTAATAAAACCACAGTACACAGCTGTGTTATCAGGTAATAAAACCACAGTACACAGCTGTGTTATCAGGTAATAAAACCACAGTACACAGCTGTGTTATCAGGTTATAAAACCACAGTACACAGCTGTGTTATCAGGTAATAAAACCACTGTACACAGCTGTGTTATCAGGTAATAAAACCACAGTACACAGCTGTGTTATCAGGTAATAAAACCACAGTACACAGCTGTGTTATCAGGTAATAAAACCACAGTACACAGCTGTGTTATCAGGTAATAAAACCACAGTACACAGCTGTGTTATCAGGTAATAAAACCACAGTACACAGCTGTGTTATCGGGTAATAAAACCACTGTACACAGCTGTGTTATCGGGTAATAAAACCACTGTACACAGCTGTGTTATCAGGTAATAAAACAACTGTACACAGCTGTGTTATCAGGTTATAAAACCACTGTACACAGCTGTGTTATCAGGTAATAAAACCACTGTACACAGCTGTGTTATCAGGTAATAAAACCACAGTACACAGCTGTGGTATCAGGTAATAAAACCACAGTACACAGCTGTGTTATCAGGTAATAAAACCACAGTACACAGCTGTGTTATCAGGTTATAAAACCACAGTACACAGCTGTGTTATCAGGTAATAAAACCACAGTACACAGCTGTGTTATCAGGTAATAAAACCACAGTACACAGCTGTGTTATCAGGTAATAAAACCACAGTACACAGCTGTGTTATCAGGTAATAAAACCACTGTACACAGCTGTGTTATCGGGTAATAAAACCACTGTACACAGCTGTGTTATCAGGTAATAAAACAACTGTACACAGCTGTGTTATCAGGTTATAAAACCACAGTACACAGCTGTGTTATCAGGTAATAAAACCACTGTACACAGCTGTGTTATCAGGTAATAAAACCACAGTACACAGCTGTGTTATCAGGTAATAAAACCACAGTACACAGCTGTGTTATCAGGTAATAAAACCACAGTACACAGCTGTGTTATCAGGTTATAAAACCACTGTACACAGCTGTGTTATCAGGTTATAAAACCACTGTACACAGCTCTGTTATCAGGTAATAAAACCACTGTACACAGCTGTGTTATCAGGTAATAAAACCACAGTACACAGCTGTGTTATCAGGTAATAAAACCACAGTACACAGCTGTGTTATCAGGTTATAAAACCACTGTACACAGCTGTGTTATCAGGTAATAAAACCACTGTACACAGCTGTGTTATCAGGTAATAAAACCACTGTACACAGCTGTGTTATCAGGTAATAAAACCACTGTACACAGCTGTGTTATCAGGTTATAAAACCACAGTACACAGCTGTGTTATCAGGTAATAAAACCACAGTACACAGCTGTGTTATCAGGTAATAAAACCAACAGTCATTTATCATACTCTTAACTCTCTTGGTTGTCATCTAAAAAAATTCTCACTCGTAAAATGAAGTAAAAAATAAAGTCAATGAAGATAAAAATCAATTTATGCCATTATTTTTGTTGTTGCTTAGATTCCTCAAAACTTAATGTGAATGAATATTGACTATTGTAGCTTCAACTCATGTTGTATTGATTAGTATCATGGTTTTAATGGACCTATCTCTTACTCTTAACTCACTCTTTTATATTTGTATAAAATAAAGTTTAAAAAAAGAAAGTCATTGAAGAGACAGAGAAGCCTTCAAAACACATTTAGCAGAAGATATTTTCTGTCGAGATAAATCCAAAAAGAGACTCAAAAGTGGCATTAATATTGAAAGGATCCCTCTGCGGTACTTACAAAGAGCTTCTGACATCGTAATCTGGCTCCACAGCGCTCCCCCCCCGAAGAACATCTTCAGACATCAGAGACGAGCTGAAGGTGTTTCAGTTAATCTCAAAGTGCTTCTCCCAGATACTGAGCCCTGGCCGCCTGCTTCTCTGAGCTCGAGGAGCTGCAGGCGGTGAGGCGTCATGACAGCCATTCTAATGGAGTCCTGTATTCATCGCTGAGGGCAACGCACACGGCGGACACACACAGACACACACACACACACTCCTGGTGCAGCCAACAGATTGGTTTCACCACAATGCTTCAGTTTATAAACCACACTACTCAGCATGTGTGTCAATCCGTTGTGTGGTTGTGTTCATACACGGCCATCGAGGCTTCCCTCCTCAGTCGGAGCCAAGTCCTACAGATACGAACGCCTCTCAGCTGCCATGGAGAAGTAGTTTCCTCAGAGCCATAACAGCCAATCAGAACGGGTCTTCACGGTCCCTGTTATGTAAAACATTGGCAACCTACGGTGTGTTTCTGGTCACTTATTCCCTGAGCTTGTAGCTCTGTTTTGGTCTCCTCCAGCTCTTAAAGGGAAAAGTTTACAGAGCTTTTCTCTTTCTTTCTGCAGCTGATGAGAATATAAAGTCTGAACCAATGAGCTGAAAGAAGCTCATTAGTAGCAGTGATGTGACACATGATCAATTATAACATATTGATTTAGCTACATGCAGTTCACTGAATGTACTAAATATCCTCAACGTCTTGATTTCGATGTTTCAGACCACGACTAACAATCCCTTATTTTTGTTTTTTTACTCATCTTCCCTTCTGCGATGGATTCAACGAGGGTAATCATTCTGGATTGATCGCTTATTCCCAGATTTACCTCGTCACAGTGTGCCACAGGTATTGTGTACATTCAAATGTTGATGTTCGAATGGTTTGAGATAACGTTCAGTTTGAAGTAAAAAAAGTTAAAATATTATTTCTAAATTATTTCATTACAGCCAAGTTGTATAATCTGTAAATATAGACATATACATAGATCCCAAATATTGTTTTATGTTGGTAAAATGGGTGTTTATCTCACACGGGTGTTTGTCTATGTGCATGTGTGTGAGCCGTGAAGATTATTACAATCTCAGGCGAAGCGCTACGAGGTGAAGGTCACACACACTGAAGGAACGACTGTTTTCGGTGCTTTAGGGACTTTTCTAAAAACTCTGTGACCATGAGCACAAGCCACCTCGTGTTTTCTCCCTGATTGTGACACTAGAGGATTCATTTCTTTCTTACAAAAGTTGTAAAATGCTGTATTCGGAAATATTGAACACCATGAGTAACATAGAAGTGAAAATATATGGTTTGTTACATGAGAAAATAAAAATCTAAATGTGCCAAGATGGCCGTTTTGGAGACCTGGCCTAAATTCTCTGGACTAAAACCTTCTAACATTGTTCTGCTTCACTTTTTCAAAGTCAAACTTTATGCAGGGAGAATGTTCACATATTTTAATATGATTTGTGAGAGTTTTAAACTTTTCAACTGCCTCATCACAAACATATAATTTATTACATTACATGTCATTTAGCTGACGCTTTTATCCAAAGCGACTTACAATACTGTTACATTCATTCACTGTAGACGCAGCTACAGGGAGCAACTCAGGATTAAGTGTCTTGCTCAAGGACACATCGACTAGGGCGGGGATTGAACCTCCAATCCCCTGATTGAAAGACGGACCTGCTACCCACTCACCCATAGTCACCCCATAATCATCCTGGAAGTGCTTTTTTTTCAATTCGGACCTGACATTTTAATATTTTTTCTGTGTGCCATCTTCATTTACTCTTACCCAGTAACATATATACTGATATGTACACATCTGAACAAAAGACAACAACATTAAAAAAGGTAAAAATGAAAAAATTATTAAAGTAGCCCGAGTGGTTGCGGAGATACAGCCTTTTTAGTTTGGGTATGCACTTTTCGGAGCAGAGGCCTAAAAAAAGCTTGGTGCTGAAAGGGTTAATGCTGTTGTGCAGAACTCCATGAAGGAAAAAGTTTAAGGCCTATATAATGCATAGATAATAGTCTTCAGTTTCCATGGAGACCGCTTTCTGATAGGTAGCTTTAGAGAAATGAGAAATGAAAAGAAAGAAAATATTCTTGTGTTTCATCCACGAATAAACCGTCAGCGTTGCCTGTGGGAGGATGTTGCTTCCGTAAAGACGTGCGCCGCTATCTCTCGTCCTCCTTTTGTTTTGACGGAAACGTTTGTTTCTGCAACCGGAAAAAATAAATCCGTCTGGAGGAGCAATCGTTCATTTCAAATGGGCAGGAAGAACCATATGCTCTTTATTTATTTGTAGAAATGATCATATCAATATTCAATATAAAACTAACCACTTTATATAGCTCATGCAGTGATGCTCCGGGGGCTTGAATAAGACGTTTATAACGGTATAAATAGACTGTTATCTCATTTCAAGTTATACATTCAAGTCATTCCTTATGGGGCCGGACAGAATGTGTCGGGTGAAGTGACGACCTTCATGCTTCTTGTTTTTCATGAATCCATTTGGTGATTGCTTCGGTGTTTTGTTGATGGGAAGCGCTCGCCGACGCGTCCCGCAGCTACTTCACTGCACATGTAATC
This sequence comes from Pseudoliparis swirei, assembly GCF_029220125.1. Lineage (NCBI taxonomy): Eukaryota > Metazoa > Chordata > Actinopteri > Perciformes > Liparidae > Pseudoliparis > Pseudoliparis swirei. The sequence continues at coordinate 1,987,054 of NC_079392.1, read as the reverse complement.
CTCCTCGTTCCCGACACGCCGCGCTCGTAAATGTAAACGACTTCCGGCGGAGCGGGGGATTTATTTCCCCTCGGGGACCACACACAGAATCAAAACAGTAATATATTATCATGTGTTTTATGCTTCTCGTTCTTTCGGAGACGTCATACTTCAGAGCCCCTCCACCAGCTCACGGTCTGGATGTCGTCTGTGCAGAAAGGACCCGTGTTTGTTTTAAACAAGATATTTGCTGAGTCACCACTGCTGGTTTGTAATGACAGGTGTAATCAAGTGACCACTTTACCTGATAAAAGCTTTTCTTAGTATTTATACAGATATCATTAACATGCAACAAAACAAAAGAACACCAAAGAGGCCTGTGGGCGGAGCATGTGGAGTAGATTTTTGTATTTAGCTTGACTTCACATCTCAAATAAACTAAATACGACATCGTATATTCTATCATGGACCGTTAACATACAGATAAAATCATTCAAGAGACTAAATGTTCCCCCTTTCTCCGTGTCTGTGGCCTGCAGTGTAAATGTACCGCACTGATGTCATCGTGTTCTCAAATGCACCTTGAGAGACAAATGCCTCTTTTTTTTCTTTTTAATCTGCCTGGCAACAGCAGTGTGTATTTCCTGGGAGGCTGGAGACACATATATATATATATATATATATATATTCAGCAGCGAGTCATTTGGACTCTTCTCCAGCCGGTCAGACAGAGAGACGCATATATATACAGTATATATATATATATATATATATATATATACATATTATACACATACATAATGTAATACAAGCCAGAGGGACTGACGACATGGGGATTCAGCAATGAAGAATTTCTTTTATCACAACTACTGAGCGTGGGAATGAAACAAATGACCCTATGAGAATGATTACAGCGGTGAGTGGGACCGAGAGTCTCATCAGGTTCTAACACCCAACAATCTCCTTAATTAGGAGCATTTGTATATATATCGCCATCCTGTAAAATCATAGTTACACACAGAGACCAAAATACAGACCGTAAAACACACAAACAAATAAAGAAACAAACCTCGCTGGACATATCGAGAGGTTCAACGACGACGGGGTCAGAGCAGTCTCAATCGTTTGCATTTCGTGAGTCTCTCTGTGTGCATTTGCAATGATTGAGACTGCTGTGACCCCCATGGACGACAACATGCACACACCGAGTCATCGAGTCACGCAGCGGGAACGTCTGAAAGGAATACCAAATTGGACCGTTCCACCTGTGAAGATATCGTGACTCGAGCTTTTGCTTTTGCTTCTGCAGCCGACGCGTCTCAACCCGACGTTCCTCTGCTCCCTCCCTGCTGCTTCCTCCAACATCGCCCACCTGCACCCTCCCAATGCGAGGCGCACAGTCTGCAAACACGCCCAATTCCACATCTCTCTTTCCCAGCAACAGCTGCACACACAGATGTGTGTTTAGAGGGTATGAAAAGGCCTCGTCTCCCGTTTGCAGCAGAGCCCTCCACGTGTCTTTTCTTTTTGCTTTCTCTCACCTGCTCGCCTCTCAGTTTCCTCTCCCTACTCTCAGTATATTTGTGTTGCTATCATCCCTCTTTCTCTCATCCACATCCTGCAGAATCCCTCCTTCTCATGCGTTCTTTTCATCTCTCTCTCTCTCTCGGCTCTCAGTCTCAAGAGGTGTTTGTCATCACCGCGTGGACATGGAGCTCCGGATGCATGATGATGCCTTCAAACTGCATGGGCAGAGGCGGAGAAGGGAGTTGATGCTGGGTGGTGATACAAATAAACCAGAGTTAACTGAGTGCCGACGCCTCAGTGCCAACGCACAAACACAAACAGCTTCTTTTCTGCCTTTGGCGTTACAAAAAGGACAGAAGGTGCATAAGAAAGAGAAGGTGACAAGTTTCCTGTTAAATACAAATTACATTGTGTTGTGCGTTTTTTTTTTTTAAACCATTAAATCAAAACGTGTATACACTACCGTTCAAAAGTTTGGGGTCATCCAGACAATTTCGTGTCTTCCATGAAAACTCACTTTTATTTATCAAATGAATTGAAAATTGAATAGAAAATATAGCCAAGACATTGACAAGATTAGAAATAATGATTCATATTTGAAGTATTAATTGTGTTCTTCAAACTTCAAGCTCAAAGGAAGGCCAGTTGTATAGCTTATATCACCAGCATAACTGTTTTCAGCTGTGCTAACATAATTGCACAAGGGTTTTCTAATCAGACATTAGTCTTCTAAGGCGATGATCAAACACAATGTACCATTAGAACACTGGAGTGATCGTTGATGGAAATGAGCCTCTATACACCTCTGGAGATATTTCATTAGAAACCAGACGTTTCCACCTAGAATAGTCATTTACCACATTAACTATGTATAGAGTGGATTTTTGATTAATGTTATCTTTATTGAAAAAACTGTGCTTTTCTTTGAAAAATAAAGACATTTCTAAGTGACCCCAAACTTTTGAACGGTCGTGTATATAAAAGTTTAAGTTGAAGGCTACCATAAAGAACATTCTTCTTCCTCTAGCCATTAATAACCAGGACATAGTCTTAGCATCTCATTTATCACAATTACACAGAGGCGGGACATCTTTACTGTAGTACTGCAAAAAGAAACTAAACATTATTTATACATTTAGAACCGTAAACAAAAGACGAAGAGGACTGTGAGTTTGTGTTTTGAGCTACATGCTAACGGTAGCGTGCTAATGTCCTCAAAATCCCAATACTATCATTCTGAAGTTTAGCAGCTACAATGTTTCTTGTGTTATCCTTAGTTTAGCATGTTAACACCCTCGTATATGAGCTAATTAGCTTTAAATGCTCCTTTCACGCCACATTGAAATAACGTATTAGTCCAATATGGATACTCAACTGCAAGCCTTGCTAGCCTTGTGTTCATATCGAATGTATTAGCTTTGAGATGTGTCTTCCATTTGTGCACCAAATACAAAACAGTCTCCATCTCTCATTGGCTGAATGATTTGATTAGGCTTGTAGCCATGTTTAGAGTCGTTTATCAATGAGTATTTAGCTTTATAGTCACCAAGGAGGAGATATTATAGCTGTCAGAAATTCGTAATATCTCCGACTCGGACATGTCGGAGGATGGTGTGATCATTTTGTTACCACTCGATTGCTCAGATGCATAAACACATAGTGTTGAAGTTATTTGGTCATAAACTAAAGTATTGGAGGAATAAAACATTGAATATGAAGTTATCGTGAGATGAAAAGTCAAAGGGATCGCCAAACTACGACAATTCATCCTGACAAATATATTAAATATTCGTCGAGACATTTCACTAAAAAACAAGAACGTTAGCCTCGTGGTTTACAGAAAGACAAACGGTTCGGGATTACCACGGTCAGTAAAGGCCTCATGAACGGCAACGTGGAGATGATTTCAGTCTGGACCAAAGTGGCTAGAGTGGCTAAAACCACCACGACACACGGAAGAATAATGGTTCTCAAATGGTTCTTTAAAAGGCTTTGTGGTTCTACGAAGAACCATCAACTACTGAAGAAACCATGTTGGACATGGTGCCTTTTTTAAGGTTCTTTGAGACACCTTTATAGGTTCTTTGAAGGACTCTTTAAGGAAATGGTTCTTTAGAGAACCCTGGTTTGAAAGGTTCTGTGTGGAACCAGAAATGGTTCGTTAAAGAACCATGTTTTTAAGGTTCTTTGAGACACCTTTATCGGTTCTTTGAATAACTCTTTAAAAAATGGTTCTTTAGAGAACCCTGGTTTTAAAAGGTTCTTAGTGGAACCAGAAATTGTTCTTCTACGGCATCACTCTGAAGAACCCTTTTGGGTTCCAGATGGAACCTTTGTGTTTCTGTGTGTGGAGGAACCTGTTCTCAGATTAAATATGGTGTGATTGAGATTAGGACCGTCTTTCTCCTGGAGGGGTCCGTTCCAGCTCCGTGACCAACGGGATGGAGACGGCGGCGCTGCTGGACCTCAGAACTCTGGTTTCCTCATGAGCGGGCGCTCGCCCTTGGCCTCCAGATAACAACGATGACATGAGATACTGGAGCCGCCGCGTGGCTGCAGGCCAAGAGCAGGACAAGAGGAGAGCAGAGGAGAAGCCACAGTGCTCACACAGCACTATCGTTGAAGGATCACTTTCCCCCTTCATCCCATCTTCTTTCTCTCTTTTCGCCTCCTTCACTTCCTGCTCCCTGAGGTTCATTAGGGTTGAGATGCTGCATGAGCTGTCACATCTGTTATGAACAGCCTCGGACACACACCGGGGCAAAGGGCAACACTGCCCCTAGGAAACATAATGTTGCCCCTGATTTCACTAGAGAGGCAACACATGCCCCCAAAATGTCCTCTAATAATTATGATCATTTAATAGCGTTCTGTTCTTTGTTGTGTGTGTGCTATCTGTGTTGCCTGTACTAGGTCGGTACACACACAAACAATCAATAAATATAATTTTTAATTTGGAAAAAACTAAGAAATAGGTTATAATTGTTAATAAATGTAAACAAAATTAAAAGAACAATAAATAACCAAAAATAAATAACAATACAATTGAATATGATCATCTGATTTATGTTTTCTGTTTGTTTTTTGTTCAAAAAATGTAATAAAACTCTTTGAATCTGTAGACTACAGCCTGATAGTCTTATTATGGAAATGTTTATGACAATTACTCATATCCTCTAAGCCTAAATAAGTATATTCATCAGTTTTGAACAACGGTTAAATGGACTTCAGTCAGTGGGGAAACAATGACCCCTAAACAATATGTACATGTCCTCCCTGGTGATGAAGGTATTAAATGGTGAACTGATGCAGTCTGGAGGGATTCAACACTGGCCAGTTGGTGCAGACTCCTCCATCAGACCAACCGGCTGGATATGGGGGGTGGGGGGGGGGGGGGTCACACATTATGAATAAGTGAATATGGCGGCGTGAATAGCTCCAGCACGAACATTGTTCTTTATTCAAAGCACACAAAAGGTGATGAGACTGAGACTCATACATGTTTAAGGAGCTTTAACAAAAGGTATTAGTTCCTCTGACTCTGAGGAAAGTTGTGGTACATCTTTTTTGTGTGAAAGTTAAATGAACTATGGGAAAAAATCTAGAAATGACGTTGCTTTCATCAACACATGAGGGGCTCTAGTTTCCAGGAGGTCATTGGACATCAGAATCATTAGATAATCAGCCACAGCGTCAAAGCGATGCTGGTGAGTAGCAGAGGAAGTGATCATGAAGAGTGCATCGAGCTGACTGAGTCTTTATGATGCTACAATATTCTATTCTTGGACCGGAAATATGGGAGGAGGCTCCAATCCATACTCAGAGGGAACCAGTGATTATTGTACATGACACCATCCTCCCATTTCCTTTCCCCACACGATGACCAGCAGAGGAAGACGTCTGCAGCGAAGCTTTGATTCCTTGAGGAAGATCTACGCGGCGTTTGATCCTGACATGTTTAACGTTCACGCCGGAGGAAGACGAGGAGCGGCGTTCACGACGCTCATCAGAGACGAGTATCGAGATGTCCTTTACTGTCGCTGCAGACTGAGCCGCTCAGTCCCTACCGCTCCTTTATGGGGGCAGATGCACACACACACACACACAGATTGGCCTCATCTGGTGGCTGATTGGTAAACAGCCACTAGCTGAGGCCAATTAGACACCGTTCCCAGAACCACACCCCCGCTCCGCCCACTCTGCAGCCACAGGGACGTAAAAGCCGAGGACCAGAACCCTGATCTTAGGACCAGAACCCTTATCCTCGGACCAGAACCTTGATCCTCTGACCATATGAAGTGTGTGTGTGGTTGTGTCCGGTGTGGACTGACCAGTAGACACACAGATGAGGAGGAAGGAGGCGAGCCTGATGAAGGCGAGCCCGATGAAGGCGAGCCCGATGAAGGCGTTCACCCATCAACGTTCACAGTGTGAACATGCGAGCTCGAACAGCGTGTTTCTCCCTCGGTTGCAAAACTTTTTTTTTTCACCACATTTAAAATCGAGCCATAATCCGACCGGACTTCTCAGACGAGGAACAGAAGATGCAAAACTGTAGAAGAAGAGTGAAAACCACCTCTAGTCTGATCACACACTCCGACCTCTTGACCGACGCATCGGCCCGTCTGAACTTTCTTTAATAAATTCAACCCCCCCAAAAAAGCTCCGAAAGATGACAGGGTGCATTATGGGAAACTGTGCATAACATGGCGTCACAAATATTTCCATATTAGCTTCAATGAGCTCATTGTTCACCTGAAACAGCTCGACACACGACAGCTGCTCTGGAACATTTAGCATCTGAATAGTTAGAAACTAAAGAGAAGAAACAGAAGAAGTGCATTGTGTGGACCGGCTTTACTTGACGTTGTTACGGATGTAATAGTTAGAACTATGGGACGCTCCGCCCCCGGCTCAATGCAGTGATGCTCTTCGATATATTCTACATCAACAAGGAAAAGTGATAAAAAGGAAGGACAGAAAAAGGAAAGCTTTGAGGTGGGAACCCTCTGAGGAGCTCTCATCGGTCTGAGGCCTCGAGGCTCAGAGACTTACTCTCTGAACACTTTGTAAACACACCGGGGCAAAGGTCAAGACGGACCCTGAGAAATATAATGTTGCCCCTGGTGTCATGAGGAGGGACAACACATGCCCCCAAAATGTCCTCTAATAATTATAATAATTTAATACTGTTTTGTTGGTGTTCTTTTTGTGTGTGTCCTATCTGTATCTGTAAAAAAAAAGAATAAATATAATTTGTAACTATAAAAAAACAGAGAAATAAGTTATAATTGTTAATAGTCGTTTAAATATGTAATAGTGATAAATAACCACAAAGAATTAAAAATATGATCGTTTGGTTTATGTTTTTGTTTTTTATAATCTAAGAAAACACTTTATTTGAGACGATTCCTTGTATACAGTAAGCCTAAATATATATATATAAATATAAATGTATAAATAAAAAAACAAAGAAATAAGTTATAATTGTTAATAAATGTTTTTTAAAAATTTGACCAATAAATAACTACAAATAAATAAGAATACAATTGAATATGATTGTCTGATTCATGTTTTCTGTTTGTTTTTTGTTCCAAAAATTCAGATAGACGATGGAGGCTGATGCTGCTCCTCATGTGCATTGAACCAGCCCCCCCCCCCCCCCCCCATCCTCCATGTGGCGGTCATGTGACGGTCGTGTGGCGGTCATGTGACGGTCGTGTGGCGGTCATGTGACGGTCGTGTGGCGGTCATGTGGCGGTCATGTGGCGGTAGTGTGACGGTCATATGGCGGTAGTGTGACGGTCATATGGCGGTCGTGTGGCGGTCATGTGACGGTCGTGTGACGGTCATATGGCGGTAGTGTGACGGTCATATGGCGGTCGTGTGACGGTCATGTGACGGTCGTGTGACGGTCATGTGGCGGTCGTGTGGCGGTCATGTGACGGTCGTGTGGCGGTCATGTGGCGGTCGTGTGGCGGTCGTGTGGCGGTCATGTGGCGGTCGTGTGGCGGTCGTGTGGCGGTCATATGGCGGTAGTGTGACGGTCATATGGCGGTCGTGTGACGGTCATATGGCGGTAGTGTGACGGTCATATGGCGGTCGTGTGGCGGTCGTGTGACGGTCATATGGCGGTAGTGTGACGGTCATATGGCGGTTGTGTGGCGGTCATGTGACGGTCGTGTGACGGTCATATGGCGGTAGTGTGACGGTCATATGGCGGTCGTGTGACGGTCATATGGCGGTCGTGTGGCGGTCATGTGACGGTCGTGTGACGGTCATATGGCGGTAGTGTGACGGTCATATGGCGGTCGTGTGGCGGGCATGTGGCGGTCATGTGACGGTCGTGTGGCGGTCATGTGGCGGTCATGTGACGGTCATGGCGGTCGTGTGACGGTCGTGTGACGGTCGTGTGGCGGTCGTGTGGCGGTCGTGTGACGGTCATATGGCGGTCGTGTGACGGTCATATGGCGGTCATGTGACGGTCGTGTGGCGGTCGTGTGACGGACATGTGACGGTCGTGTGGCGGTCGTGTGACGGTCATGTGACGGTCGTGTGACGGTCATGTGACGGTCGTGTGGCGGTCGTGTGACGGTCGTGTGACGGTCGTGACGGTCGTGTGGCGGTCGTGTGACGGTCATGTGACGGTCGTGTGACGGTCATGTGACGGTCGTGTGGCGGTCGTATGATGGTCGTGTGACGGTCATCTGACGGACATGTGACGGTCGTGTGGCGGTCGTGTGACGGTCGTGTGACGGTCGTGTGGCGGACATGTGACGGTCATGTGACGTGGCGGTCATATGGCGGTGACGGTCGTGTGGCGGTCGATGTGACGGTTGGCGGTCGTGTGGCGGTCATGTGACGGTCGTGTGCGGTCGTGGCGGTCGTGTGGCGGTCATGTGTAGCGGTCGTGGCGGTCGGCGTGTGACGGTCGGTGGCGGTCGTGTGGCGGTCATGTGGCGGTCGTGGCGTGACGGCATGTGACGGTCATGTGGCGGTCGTGGTGGCGGTCATGTGACGGTCGTGGCGGTGTGGCGGTCGTGACGGTCGTGTGACGGTCGTGTGACGGTCATGTGACGGTCATGTGGCGGTCGTGTGGCGGTCGTGGCGGTCGTGTGGCGGTCGTGGTGGCGTCGTGTGACGGGCGGTCGTGGCGGTCATGTGGCGGTCGTGTGGCGTCGTGTGGCGGTGTGACGGTCTGACGTGTGGCGGTCATGTGTCGGTCGTGTGGCGGTCGTGTGGCGGTCATATGTGGTGGCGGTCAGGCGATGTGACGGTCGTGTGACGGTCGTGTGACGGTCGTGTGACGGTCGTGTGACGGTCGTGTGACGGTCATGTGACGGTCGTGTGGCGGTCGTGTGGCGGTCATATGGCGGTCGTGTGACGGTCATGTGGTGTGGCGGTCGTGGACGGTCATGTGTGCGGTCGTGTGGCGGTCGTGTGACGGTCGTGTGGCGGTCGTGTGGCGGTCGTGTGGCGGTCATGTGACGGTCGTGTGACGGTCGTGTGACGGTCGTGTGGCGGTCGTGTGACGGTCGTGTGGCGGTCGTGTGGCGGTCATATGGCGGTCGTGTGACGGTCATATGGCGGTCGTGTGGCGGTCGGTGGCAGGACGGTCGTGTGGCGTGACGGTCGTGGCGGTCGTGTGGCGGTCGTGTGACGGTCGTGTGACGGACATGTGACGGTCGTGTGGCGGTCGTGTGACGGTCGTGTGACGGTCGTGTGACGGTCGTGTGACGGACATGTGTGTGGCGGTCGTGACGGTCATGGCGGTCGTGTGGCGTCGTGTGGACGGTCGTGTGGCGGTCGTGGTGGCGGTCATGTGGCGGTCGGATATGTGGCGGTCGGTGTGGCGGTCGCGTGTGACGGTCGTGGTGGCGGTCGGTGGACGGTCATATGGCGGTCGTGTGACGGTCGTGTGGCGGATGGACGGTCGTGTGTGGCGGTCGGTGGACGGTCATGTGGCGGTCATGGCAGTATCGGTCGTGTGGCGGTCGTGACGGTCATGTGGTCGGTGGCGGTTGACGGTATGTGGCAAATCGTGTGGTGAATTGATGTGACGGTCGGGTCATGTGACGGTCGTGTGGCGGTGCGGTCGTGTGACGGTCATGTGACGGACGTGTGGTCGTGTCGGATGTGGCGGTCGTGTGGCGGTCGTGGTGACGGTCGTGGTGGATGTGACGGTGTGACGGTCGTGTGACGGTCATGTGACGGTCGTGTGGCGGTCGTGTGGCGGTCATATGGCGGTCGTGTGACGGTCATATGGCGGTCGTGTGACGGTCATATGGCGGTCATGTGACGGTCGTGTGGCGGTCATGTGACGGTCGTGTGACGGTCATGTGACGGTCATGTGGCGGTCGTGTGACGGTCATGTGACGGTCATGTGGCGGTCGTGTGACGGTCGTGTGACGGTCATGTGGCGGTCGTGTGGCGGTCGTATGATGGTCGTGTGACGGTCATGTGGCGGTCGTGTGACGGTCGTGTGACGGTCATGTGGCGGTCATGTGACGGTCGTGTGACGGTCGTGTGACGGTCATGTGACGGTCATGTGACGGTCATGTGACGGACATGTGACCTCGGGGTGAGAACCCAGAACCCCAAAAACCTTCTGCCTCGCGGACGATGAGATACGGAGGCGAGTCGGGAGGTTTACAACCGCTCAAACTTTGTGTTTGTTTGTTTGTCTGAGACTCTTTTTGTTTACCTTCCCCTGGGCTGTTGTTGTTGTTGTTGTCCATGCCTTCCCTGTCAGACATGATGTCCTCACACACACACAAGAGCACATTTGAATCTGAGAGCAACTAAGCAAAGCGGTGGTCCTGATGGGGACAGAATGTCTTCTTTATTATTGAACCCTTTTTTATCCACATTGTGTTTTTATCCGGTTGTTTTTCCTCGTATGAGTCAGACGTCTGAACGTGTCATCTTGTTGTGTTTGAGGTGTATATGTCGCGTGGCTGTACCCCACGAGTGACTGAAGCCCACACTGGTTCGACCCAGCGGTCAAAGAGCATCGGCCCCCATTTCTGGGGGATTTGGTCCGAGCGAACTCTTCTGAGAGAATCCTGCTGCATCGGGGAGTTAAAAGGAAATACAACGTCCTCCTTATTATACCTTTTTTATACAAATGATACTTTCTAGTCGGGGTTCCTTCGAGTTCTCTTCCTAAAGGTGTTCATTCCTGTTATCTTGAGATGGTTCGACCCAGCGGTCAAAGAGCATCGACCCCCCTTTATGGAGGATTTGGTACAGGAGTAAACTCTTGTTTTGCTATCCGCTCTAGCCTTCCAGGCGCAGCCTCCTCGTCCTCCAGTAATGCTTCTATAGTGGATGAAATATTGTTAAAAATGTTAATCCCTTTGCTGAGGCTCCTGAAACCCCGTCAGGACCCCGCGGCGGCTCCACTGCAGCCGCGGCTCAGGTTACCTCGACCCGAGCACATGGCCGACGGCCCCTCCACTGCATCACTCTGCAGCATTACAGCCTGCAGCCCGCACACCGGCACCGGCCCGGCCCGGCAGCTGAGGCTCCCTCCCTCTACACGGACACCGACACCGGGCTGCGCTTCAGGAATAGCAACGCTCGCAATCCTCGAAACAAGACAACTACGATGTTGTTCTATTCTGATGCACCATCAGGCTCATGGGGAGTCAACAGAAAGCGTCTGTGTCGACACCTGCTAGAATGCGCGCCCCTGAATAATAATACAGATACGACCCGATGTGGAACACACGTACAACGCCACGACGATGTCACCGTGAGAGTCTCTGCGGCTTCATAATAAACCTTGAATGACAAAACATGCAGCTGCCCCATGCAGCAGCGTGGCTCTCTACCCACGGTGACGTCAGGCTGCACTGTGGATGACATCATGAAGTTCAAACGCATTTTGGTTACCTGGCAGATCTCACAAAACACATGTAAACGGAATAATCCACGTAAATAAACACAACCAGCAGCCAATGGGGAGCCTGCAAAAAGCAGCCCCCCAAAAAACAAGATGCGGGGGGCAGACATGAGCACAAGTAGCCAGGCTGCCGATAAACAGAGGAGCAGGCATGTGCTGCCGGGAGGAGACCAGAATAAGGTCAGAACCCAGACGCGCACTGTGGGACACAATGGAGCCGCATGGGTGTCCCTGAAGGCACCATATCATACACATGAAGCTACTGCTGCACAGACATGAGTATTTACAGGCCTTACAGTCTTATTAAAGTGGTACTTTTGGGTCGCGCGCGTGGAGACAAAAGGACGGAGCGCGGCGGCGCGGCACGTGCACCTGTCTGCTGCTTCCTTTGTGCGCATCGAGCAGCAGCACTCACCCAGCACCCCGGAGGCAGCGCCCGGCTCCGGCCTCTCCGCGTCCCCCTGCTGGGCTCGGTGTCGGTGCCGGGAGCCCTCGGCTCCGTCGCCGCCGCCGGTGCTGCCGGTGGCACCGGCCGCCGCCGCCGCCGCCGCGTCGGGCATCCTCTCGATCAGCGAGGAGCGACGGACGAGGAAGAAGATATTCTCCGGGAAATGGTTCGATAGGATTGCATCTCAGAAGGAGGGCAACGCGCGGGTGTCCGAGAGAGAGAGAGAGAGGGGGGGGGGGGGGGTGGAGAGGCGCTAAATGAGCGTGAAAGTGAAGTGAAGGTTGTCGGTGCGGCGGCGGGGGATCGTCCCGGTGGTCCTCTGGAGCAGGATGCGCGGCTCGATGGAGAGCTCTCCTCCTCCTCCTCTTCCTCCTCCTCCTGCTCCTCCTCCTCCTACGACGACGACGACGGCTGTGGAGGAGGGACAAAGAGAGGGAGCGCAGAGGGGAGGGGGGCTGGGTGACACACACACACTTTACAACAATTCACAACAGCATCATGATCACACGAGTTTGGTCCCAGATTGTCTATACGGGCACTTTTTGTTTACTGAATTTTTTTAAAATAAAGTCAGGTTCTGTTTCCTGGTTATTATTACAAAATCCCTTCATGCACAACCCACTTTAATATTTTAACAACATAACAGTGTGTTTGTTATTCCTTCATAAATGTATGTATACTGCAGTCTCCTGATAAACATGTGACCTCCAGTGACCTCTGCATGTCTTTCAGCCAGAGGCCAGAAATAGATCCCTTGAGTTCACTACAGCTAATAAAATGCATGGTTTATATTGATACTGTTGTTGTTGTTGTTGTTGTTGTTGTTGTTGTTATGTATTTTATTCAGTCAATCATTGCAATATAATACAATATTATTCTATATAATATACAAAACAGAAAGACTGAAAAGGTAGAAGCAAAAGGTGCTTATATATTCCTATCCTAAATTATTATAATCAAATAAATCAGAAAATTAATATAAAATAAATAAAAATAATTTAAAAAACAAATTATATATATATATATTCACATACATCTTCCATACGTTTCAATCACACTCAAAACTGTTCATGGGATATCCAAGTTATCATATTCCTTAAGAAATTGCACCTGCGACCTTTACTGTAATTTCATAAGCAGCAGTTGTTTCTGGTAGTTTCTGGTGAGGATGATGCAGCGTGTCAGAGTTCATTAACAGACTTATTCAAACCTGCAAAGCACATCCTCAGAGACACTAATGTCACTGAGGAACACGTATGTGTCTCTTCTCTCCACTCCAACACGCAGCAGCTGTAATCATCATTTCATCTCTACGCCATCAACCTATGCAAAGTGTAATCTCACTTTACAAAGCACACACGTGTTGCTATGCGTGTTCACATGTGCCGGATGTCCTTTATAATGAGCAAACAATGGTGACCTAAAAGTCAAAGGAACACGCCCAAACTCATCCTTCAAAATATATGTTTCTGTCATATACGGTTATTTTACAACCATGGGGGGGGGATATTAACCTGCATGCGCACCGTGTTAGGAGAGGTAATGTGTGTCACTTTCCTATTAAGACCCCGTGTTAACAGAAGAGACACAGATGTTGGTGTCTTGATGCTCAACATCTGCGAGGTGCAGTTGTCACGCTCTGTGCACACAGAGCAGCCGAAAAATGATTATGATCCTATGGCTGTCTCCCAGGGCGTCGGCCACGTGTGTGTGTGTGTGTGTGTGTGTGTGTGTACACCGTCCCTGGATACCGTGTTTGCATGAGGCAGACATGAGGCAGCCTTTCCCTGTGTGTGCCTCACAACTCAATACCTCGTCTTTAAAGGACACATTGTGCTTATACTCACCACTCTCTGGGCTGACAGCTGCAAGGAGCTGCAGTGGAACACGCACACACACACACACACACAGCCTTTACTCTGTGTTTATATTTAATATGGGCGATAAAGAACAGACCACACCACAAATATGTTTTAAGACACAAAAACTCATTCTTACCAATTACATACAAATTAAAAAAATCACAATCACAAATACAGAGAATATGAGCATCACTTTACTATTTATTAGTTACATCTAGCATCATGCATCAGCCCTGCAACACATCCGAATCTCACCTTCTTTGCGGTTACAATTATTGCAGTTTTTTTGCTGGATTAACTTTCATTTAAATTTAAAAAAACTAATTTACTAAATTATTTGGCATTCAGACTTGAAAATGTACCCATATTATTACAATAAAATAAAAAATCCTGAATTGATTATCAAAATAGTTTTCTGTCTGTAACTAAGGGGTTAATAGTTAAGTCTCTTCCGGTCTAAGATATATATATATTAATTTATTTATTAAATAGATAAATAGATAGTCAGCGATGTCCAGTGAAGCGCCATCACGAGAGAGCAACGGTTGCTACACGGAGCGAATTAAGTGGCGTACAGTGGGCGGGACTTACTGTAGATTGAAAGGTCTTCAACCAATGATATTTCAGAATTGTCGTCGGTGTGGAAAACCTCGTCCAATCACAATCCACAAACACCGTGCTACATGTGAACACGGTAGGTGAGTCCCGGTTGAATGTTCTTCATGTAGTTTAAGTGAAATAAGGTAAACGCGATGATTTTGTCAAAGATGGAGCAGATGTTTAGTTCAATGTCAGTCTCTAAAATCAGCCACACCACATGAACGGTGTCATAAATAATACAATCATGCTGCCGTCAATGTTCCGTGTGATGTGGAGAGCTGCTGTCTGCGACCTGAGGACAAGGTTTGTTCACTACGTTCAACCTCAGTGCCCTTTTGGCCACTAATTCAGAAACTGCTTCAACAAACCTGTGTTTTTTCCTTAAATATGGCGATGTAAATGGTTACAAAGGAGATTTAATGTTTGTTACAATACATGTTGTGAAGCCCTTAAGAAAGGTAAGAAATAATATTTACACATCAAAACCTACTGAAAGAAATATAAAGCTATGTGTTTTTCCCTTTAACCTTCATACATGCATAAAAAAACTAATTTATGTTACTCCTGTTCATATTTTATTAACACATTTTTATTTATTTTATTTTGCGTATAAGTATAACACGTTCTCTTATTTACTGACAGTTTCAGTTGACTTGTACTTAGTTGGATGCTTCAGAATAGAGCAGTATAAGTTTGTTAATGTATTGCATGAGTGTTTCGACAAAAAAATGAATAAAATATGAGATTATTCGACTTGTTGAAGGTGTCTTACACTCTCCTCCTGCAGAAGAACTCCGGCCTGCAGACGAGTCTTCACCTGCGATGGAGTCCCAGGTGGGCTGGCGGATGCGGAGACCATCTTCTCCTTGTCGTCGGGCCACGGCCGGTGTGGCGTGGCCGTGGTGCGAGCCAGCGGGCCGGCTTCATCCGCGGCCCTGAGGACCATGACCAGGCTCAGGGGCAGCCTGCCCCCCCCTCCACGGGAGGCCCTGTTGCGCAACATCAGGGACCCCCGATCCAAAGAAGTGCTGGACCGCGGACTCGTCTTCTGGTTCCCAGGTCCGTGCCCTTCAAACAAACGCACACACACACACACACACATATATACACACACAGTTGCTGTGTCTCATGTGTTTGTGTCTTCAGCTCCACACAGTTTCACGGGAGAGGACAGCGTGGAGTTCCACCTCCACGGCGGTCCCGCTGTCATCACTGCTGTTCTTCGCGCTTTAGGTAGAACACAGAAACACCTCAGATTGTGATTTCATATTAATATCCTACAACTTCATACAATGCATACACACACACACACACACACCTTCTGTGTCACGTGATGCACCGTCACTTTGCAGGGTGTTTGGTGTATATATATTTTTATATTTTATATATATTGTATATATTTTATTTATATGTGTGTGTATATATGTGTGTATATTTATATATATATGTTCATCGTATTATTTCTTCAATGTAAAATCACAATAAAACAAAGTAAACAGTACACTATGGATGTCGAATAAATGGAAGTAAAAAGTACAATATTTTGGTATCTGGGTCTCCACAGCTTTGACTTCCTAAGATGTGACTAGTGGAGTCACGTGACTTAAAAGGGAAAACATTCCTATTTCTAAGATGCTTATAAAATGGGACTTGGCAAGTGTGTCCTGATGACAATGTCACCTGCAGTTCCCCCGCTCGCCTCCTAGGGGGCAGTGTTGTATAAATTAGAAATGTTAAATGAAAAGCTTGTCGCCGGTTGTGAAAGATGTGACACTGTTGTTGAGGGGAAAAAGAGAATTTAAGAGAATATTTTCCTCCCAGCTAACAGATCACGACCTACATTTGCCAAATGATTTATGTCCTCAGGTGTCTCCTCCTGGAGAGACATGGTCCCGAAAACAATGAAAACGTTCCAACTTTAACCTCCACCCGGAGCGACACGTTGACCCGGCATTGGATCCTCTACTGTCTGTGTGTGTTTGTGTGCATGATTCATCCCTCATTAATGTCTTCATATATGTGTTTCTCAGGAAGCGTGCCTGGCATGAGACCTGCTGAAGCTGGGGAGTTCACACGGAGGGCCTTCCAGGCGGGGAAGCTGGGTTTAACAGAGGTGAAAACACACCAGAGCCTCACAGGCCGCTGAGGCGTTCACAGGGTCACGAATCAACGGGGAATTCAAGTTCCTGAAATGTCAACAGTGGAAAGTGATTCTTTTGGATATTTATATTTATATTTATATATAACTATATATTTATATATAGTTATATATAAATACATTTATATTTATATATAAATACATTTATATTTATATATAAATACATTTATATTTATATATAAATATATTTATATATATATATATTTATGTATTTATACATATAAAAGTATATATATATGAATATAAATATATTTATGGATCTCTGAGCTGCAGCACCACAGCGTCATGTCTCCAGCCCGCCAGGTGGAAACGTGTCTGCTTGGTGCAGTAATGTGATGAATACCTCTGTCACGCCCTGCAGGTGGAGGGGCTCGGGGATCTGATCCACGCCGAGACGGAGGCCCAGAGGAGGCAGGCGCTCCGGCAGATGTCCGGAGACCTGGGACGCCTCTACCTGGACTGGAGCCACACACTGAAGAGGGTAGGTCCACGGTACCGGTGCCGGTGTCCACTGTCACTCGATCTCAACCAGCTCTTAGGGCTCAAAGGGACTCCAAACCCTCCAGGCCCGGTTTTAAAGTGACAGGTGGACCGGGATACCTTTAGGAGACCTTCAGGAGACCTTCAAAACACAATTAGGAGACCTTCAGGAGACCTTTAGGAGACCTTCAAGACACCTTGAGGAGACCTTGAGGAGACACCTAGGAGACCTTCAGGAGACCTTCAAAACACATTTAGGAGACCTTTAGGAGACCTTCAGGAGACCTTCAAGACACATGTAGGAGACCTTTAGGAGACCTTCAGGAGACCTTTTAGAAGACCTTCAGGAGACCCCTAGGAGACCTTTAGGAGACCTTCAGGAACTTCTTAGAGACCTTCAGGAACCAGCCAACCTCCTGCAGCTCTCCCCAGAAGGAGATTCTGCTCTGGAATAATATCATAATAACCTTTGACCTCCTCCCTGGAAACCTCGCGTAATAATATATTTCCCAGCAAAATTAAGAACGAGTTTTTTCTCCGACCACAACACGTGACTCTCAGAACTCTTCTTCCTGATTCGTGTCGACGTCGTAACGAGTGAAATGGATCCAGCGCCGTGTTCTAAACGCTCGTCTCTATACATGAATATGTTTCAGAACAATAAGCGTTTGAAGAGCCGGTTCGGCCTCCGCGGCAGCGACACCCCTTACTGTTGTTTCCCCATCTGGACACATCTGGTTTTGTCTTGTTTTGGATGGATTTCAGATTCATAATAACAGCTGCTGCACCTATCACCACCGCACACAATCGAGCCATTAATTTATTCTGGGCAGCGGGCTTGTTTTTCCAAAGAGTGAAACGCCAAACGATGGAGACGAGGAGCGACGGAGGCTGAGGGGACGCACATCACGGGGTCGTGACCTCGATGAGGTTTAAATGCTACGTGCAGAGAGCTGATGTCGTATTGTATAGAAAACGAGCCTCTGGTGGCGCATCGACTCAAGCAGGAAGCTTAACTGTATTTCTATTTGTTTGCAGTAAAAGGTTCATAAATATTTGGCCGCTCGGGTTAGGAACACCACATGGTCAGCGACCTTTGACCTGAACAGTGAGTAGTGATGTGCACCTCTTCACGCTTTACCCTTTGAACCAACATTTATGCACTTAAACCATCCGGGAGAGGAAATATTAACTTTACAATTTCCAAAAGTTTTGGAAAAGTCGTGGACAATTTGTTAGATATTCTTAATGTTTACGCAGTTTGATTAAAAGAATAAACATTTATATACATATTTATTCTTTTAATCAAAGTATTGTCTCATTTATTTGTGTCATTTAAGGTTTAGATACTCGTGTGTGTATATATATATATATATACACACACACACACTGTAAAAGATGGTGCAGTAAAATAACAGCAGATCCAAAGCAGGTGTGTATCTTGTGGTCTCCACGTCTTCACATGAGACGCCTGGTTCACGGCTCACCTGAGCTGCAGAGCCTCTGTTGAGGCGGCTCCGGTTCATTGACTCCGCGCGACACGGAGGCCGAGCCTCTGCTGGGCGTGGTCCTGAATCACGCGGCCTGGAGGGGGTCAGGTGACCTCCCTGGAGAGGGTCAGGTGACCTCCCTGGAGGGGGTCAGGTGTGACCCGCCGGTCAGGTGACCTCCGTGGAGCTGCTGCTGCAATAAAATGGCGCTGTGCCAACGGCTGCTTGTTTCAGTAGTGGCGTTTTGCTTTTATTTTATTGTCTTTTTTGCACTTTTCCTCTCTTTCTTTTTCTTTTCTTTCACGTTTGTCTTAGTTACGGTCGGACACTGGACCATAACTACTTTTTTCGATAATTCTACTGTGGCTTTTGTTCACTTTGTCGTGAGTATCGGAGAGCCACAGCAAAACCATGACGGGGACCGTCGTCTACTCGCTCAGCTGATCGCTGTGCAGGCCGAAGCTTCTGCCTGGAGAAAGACCTGTGATCCCGCTGGAGCTACGGAGGAGGGCTCGCGGCTGCAGATCGGGTGTCAAGCGGAGGGCTAAAACGAGGAGATACAAACCCTCGGTACCGTCGATCATAACGGGGAACGTGAGGTCTTTGGCGAATAAGACGGATGAGCTCGGCGCGCTGGTAATGTCTGAGAGGATCTTCCGTGAGAGCAGTCTCTTGTGCTTCACTGAGACGTGGCTACACGCGGACTATCCGGATCACAGCGCGTCTTTGCCCGGCTTCAGGACTGTTCGGGCTGACAGAGACGCTACACAGAGCGGTAAGAAGAGGGGGGGATCGCTGTTTATGTGAATGAACGGTGGTGCCATCCGGACCATGTGTGCGTGAAGGAGCGCTTCTGTAGCCCGAACATTGAACTGCTGGCCGTGGGGATGCGCCCGTACTATTTGCCGAGAGAGTTCACGTCCGCCATTGTGGTTGTCGTGTACGTGCCGCCATCAGCTGACGCTGAGGAAGCTGTGGACACCATCCACTCCACTGTGTCTGCTCTGCTGAATCATCAGCCTGGAGCATTCATGGCTATCACTGGTGACTTTAACCACACCACATTGGATAAAGCTCTGCCAACCTTCCATCAATACATAGACTGCCCAACAAGGAACAATAACACTCTGGACTTGCTGTATGCTAATACTAAGGACGCATACAGCGCCACTGCCCTTCCCCCCCTCGGCAGGTCTGATCATGACCTGGTCCGGCTGACACCAGGTCTGTTCCTCTGGTGAAGAGGCTGTGACCACCAGGACTGTGAGGAGGTGGTCTCTGGAGGCTGACGACGCTCTACAGGACTGCTTCGAGTCAACGGACTGGGATGTGTTGTGTGGACCGCACGGGGAGGACATCAACAGGATGACCGACTGCATCACGGAATACATCAAGTTCTGTGAACACACCACCATCCCATCACGGACTGTGCTGCTTCCCCAACAACAAGCCCTGGATCACCAGGGACCTGAAGGCGCTTCTTAACAAGAAGAAAGCTGCTTTCAGGTCTGGAGACAGGGATGAGCTGAGGAAAGCCCAGCGCAACCTAAAGGTGAAGCTCAGGGAGGGCAAGGACTCCTACAGGAGGAAGCTGGAGGCCAAACTCCAGCTGAACAACACAAGGGAGGTGTGGTCTGGGATGAAGCAGATAACTGGCTTCAAGGTGGGAGGGAGACAGCCAGGGGGCTCCCTGGAGAGGGCCAACGAGCTGAACTGTTTTTTCAATAGGTTCAGTTCACAGCCCTCCTGTCTCCTCCACACATCACACCTCCCAAACACCTCCCCCTCTGTCCCCCCTGCTGAGCTGCACATCCACCGAGCCCTCAATAACAATGGGCTCCTCCACCCTCCCCCCTCTCTCTGTGACGACTGACCAGGTGAAACTACTCCAGCGCAGAGCTGAAGGTCCTGATGGCATCAGCCCCAGGGTCCTAAAGACCTGCCCACCCAGCTGTCTGGTGTCCTGCAGCGCCTCTTCAACCTCAGCCTGAGGCTGGGGGAGGTCCCGGTGCTGTGGAAGACGTCGTGCCTGGTCCCTGTCCCAAAGAAGTCAGCACCATCTGGCCTCAACGACTACCGACCGGTCGCCCTCACCTCCCATGTGATGAAGGTGCTGGTCTTGGCCCACCTCCGGCCGCAGGTGAAATCGTCGCTGGACCCTCTGCAATTTGCTTCCCAGCCTCATGTGGGAGTGGACGACGCCATCATCTACCTGCTGCAACGAGCTCAGTCGCACCTGGATGGAACCGGTGTCTCTGTGAGAGTCACTTTCTTTGACTTCTCCAGTGCATTTAACACCATCCAGCCACTGCTGCTGAGTGAGAAGCTGCGGGTGGCCGGTGTGGACGCGTCCACCATCTCCTGGATCACTGACGACCTCACAGGCCACAGTTTGTCAGAATGGGGCGTGTGCTGTCTGGAACGGTGGTCAGTGATGCTGGAACCCACAGGGAACTGTTCTGTCTCCCTTCCTCTTCACCCTGTACACCAGTGACTTCCAGTACAACACGGAGTCATGCCATCTGCAGAAGTACTCTGATGACTGCAGTGGTCGGGTGTATTAGGGATGGACGGGAGGAGGAGTACAGGGCAGTGGTGAGCGACTTTGTAAAGTGGGCCGATGAGAACCACCTGCGGCTGAACGTGGCCAAGACCAGAGAGATGGTGGTGGACTTCAGGAGGAAGAGCTCCTCCCCCTCTGAGTGTCCTGGGAGTGGACGTGGACTTGGTGGAGGAGGACCAGTACCTGGGCGTCTCCATCGACAGCCGACTGAACTGGAAGGCCAACATCAACGCTGTGTACAAGAAGGGGATGAGTCGACTCTTTTTCCTGAGGAAGCTTCGATCCTTCAACGTGTGCAGCAAGATGTTGGAGTTATTCTACCAGTCGGTTGTGGCCAGTGTGCTGCACTTTGCCATTGTCTGCTGGGGGAGCAGCATCGGAGCCGGTGACACCAGCCGTCTTAACAAACTGGTTAGGAAGGCTGGCTCCATCATCGGCTGCCAGCTGGAGCACCTGGAACAGGTGGTGGAGAGGAGGACGTTGAAGAAACTTGTGTCCATATTGGACAACCCGGACCACCCTCTCCACCACCTCCTACAGGGACAGAGGAGTACTTTCTCCAGACGTCTCCTCACGCTCCGCTGCCACAAGGACAGATACAGGAGAACATTCCTGCCGACGGCTATGAGGCTCTACAACAGTTCACCTCTTGCCAGATCACCCTAACCCTTCATTTAATTTGCTCTGCACTCATACACACACTTTGCTTTTTGCACTCTGTCTATATTTAATATTTTGTGTATTTGATTTGTCAGTGTTGTGTATGCATGTGTGTTGTATATTTACATATATATTTTGTTTTGTATTTTACTTTATCTTACTTGTACACTTCTATATCTTTCATCCCTGTTTCTTATATTTTGTGTTTTGTTTTTTATTCTTGTGTGTTGCTGCTACTGTCTCGACAAATTTCCCCTTGGGGATTAATAAAGTATCTATCTATCTATCTAAAAGACGCTTTCTGGAATCTGACCTCTTCCTCAGAACCCGCTAATGAGATGCGTGATGAGAGGGTCTGACACCAGGAACAATGCAGGTTGTTTTGAAGCCGCCGGCTTCCCTTTGTTGTGTAGGTGTAAAGGTATGGGAGCTGGGGCTTCCTGTTGATGTGCAGCTATACCACGACTGTGTTAAAGGTCCGCACGTCCATCCATCACCGTGGAAACACTGAAGCTCCTCCCCTTCTGCGTTCTGCATGGTTTAATATATATATTTAGTGTTGGTGTCTAATGTTTCTCTACATAAGATGGACCAATGAACACTGAAAACAATCTTTGCATTTGTTGCATCTGATTTTCCCAAATGTGATTTTATATTATTAAATGATAATAATACATCAATGGAGAAATCGGAAAATTTAAAATAACCGTTAATTGTTTTCCCGAGATCAACGCAGCGTTTGCTGCAACATTACGCCACGAGAAAAATAAGAAATGTTACTGAAAATGTAGGGGAAAAAGTAAAATGAGAATAAAAGTCAAGAAAGGTACAATAACAGCCCAATTAACCGTATAAAAGGTAAAGGAACTGAAATCATGTGAAAGAAAGAGAAAAGCAGCTCATATTTTTCTACAGTTGAGTTTTTTAATTAAATGACTAAATAAAGGACAAATGTGTATTAAAGGTCATTTACGGACATTTAGATAAATTCAAAAGGCGACGAATGTAGAAATAAAAAGTTAGAGATCCGTTGGGAGCTCCATGTGTGAGAATTAATTTATAATGTTTCATTAAAGAGGAAAAATAACTGAAGAGAAGATTCACACTGATGTGAAGATCTATTTATTTATTTAGGTTCCTAAGAATCGTTTGGATTCTCTCTTGTTGGATGAATATAGCATATTGCGCAATCATTTATATATATATTATTACTGCACCATTATGACTCCAGCCTCTTCTCTCTCCTCTCAGGCTCTGGCTCACGTCGAGGCCTTCATCGACTTCAGCGAAGACGAGCTCATCGAGGACGGGGTCCTGGACCAAGGTGGGTGTCCAGTCCAACAGAACCGTCTTTCCTGTTTGGATCCTTAACCACGCTTGTGGGGAAAAAGCCGTCAAGATCAAACTGCTTAAAAGACGATTTCCTTTGAGGAAGTCTGGCGAGAGAGAGGGGGTAGTGGAGCCATTCGTCTTACCTTCAAAGAACACCTGACACTCAGGAATCGAGCAACTTGCAGTCCAACTGTGGCACCACATGTGGACTTATTGTGACTTTTTATGTTTTATTCTGACGATATTCTGACTTTAACCAACATGCTGCACCATGGCTTTGTACCTCCTTTTTTATAAATACTCTATTATAGCTTTTTATGTTTTCTTATGACAATATTCTGACTTTTATGAAGGGTTAACGACGTGCAGCTGGTCTGGAAGTAGATGACGCCTCCAGAGTCGATGCTCTCGACTCCTCCAGGTGTCTCACCTCGTTTTGATAACAAACCCTCTGTCTGTATGGAAGTTGTCCTTCAGAGGACAGACGTGACCTTCAGATTACATACATGACCTTCAGGGGACAGACGTTGTCCTTCAGGGGACAGACGTGACCTTCAGGGGACAGACGTGACCTTCAGATTACATACGTGACTTTCAGGGGACAGACGTGACTTCCACGGGGCCGTGGAAGTGAAGTTTGTATTTAAAACCCTTTTTTGTCCCGTCCCCCTCCTCTTTGTCTTTTTTTCCGACCTCCTCGTCTCACCACAGTGGACGCCTGGGTGTGCGACCTGCAAGCGGAGATTGAGCGCCACCTGCAGGATGAGCGGAGGGGCGAGCGGCTGCGCGGCGGGGTGCAGGTGGTCATCGCCGGAACCGCCAACGCCGGGAAGAGCAGCCTCCTCAACGCGCTGTGTAAGAGAACCACGAACACCCAGAGGACGGCTCCCTGGCCCCTGGATACAGACCATAATGTCCTCTGAGGCATTATGGTCTGCATGGATGTGTTTTATTTATTTATAAACACACAAACTCATCCATGCTCAGAAAGAGAGAAAAATAGTTTACAGTCTGAATTTTAGAAATAATAAAGCGACATGAAAGTAGATTTTGAGTTAGGCGCTTTATTTATATATAAATATGTATATATATATATTATAAATAATATATATCTATATGATATATAGATATATATATGATTTATATATAAATATTATATATCTGATTTATATATATACATATATAGTATATATAATATATAATACAAGTATTTATATATATATATATCATGGAAAGATGGAAAGTAATCCATTCCATGTTGTATGTATGTATATATATATATTATAATAGTCTCTTCATAGTGAGGTGATGTAATCTCATAATTACCACAACATGCACACGTTGCAATAGTCCTGACTTTTAAATGTTCTCCCCTTTTTTTTAAATGAGTTGTTCTCTTGTTTCTCATCTCAACCTAATGAATCCCATGTTTATGGTGTGAGGCTATGTTTGTTTCGGATATGGTATCCTAAATCATTTATAATCGCTCTGTGTAAACCGTCTGAAGAGGGGGCCTGGCAGGGTCTCCTCACAGCTTCCTATCAGAAGAATAGACGTATTTATCAAACTTCAGATACGATCCTGTTCTCATTTCCTCTTCTGATTAGTCTCCCCCCGAGGCCCGACACCTCGTCAGCAACACGCTGATTCAGGAGTTTATTTAGCAGTGTTATGATTTCACATGGGGTCTGTCACGTTTTGAAAAAGATAATATAGAAATTATTACAGAATGAGTTTCTGTTTTGTTTGCATAATGCAGAAAACCTGGAAAAGTCCTGGAATATATTACTTTCCATCTTTACATGAAAAAAACATAATTTTATTATATATATATATAATACAATTATATTTATATATATAATACAATTGTATATATATATATATTTATATAAAATATATATTACACATATATTATATATATGATACATATAGGAAAATTCCTTTGGAAAATAAAATCCCAAAAGTTTTTGAAAAGTCCTGGAAATGTTTTATATCCATATGTTCATTTACGCTGAGTGTTTACATTACATTACATGTCATTTAGCAGACGCTTTTATCCAAAGCGACTTACAATAAGTGCATCAATCTAGAGTATAAACTAAGAACAACAAGAATACAGAAAGTAACATTTCCTCAACATAGTCGAACTACAAAAGTACCATAAGTAAGAGCTATTTAAGTGCCACTGAAGTGCAAATCTGTGTTTAAAATAATTACTTTGTTTTTTAAGGAGACGCTCGTTCATACGTGCTGCAAGTGAACGAACCTTAACTGAAAAGACATACATGTTTATTCTTTTAATCTAAACTATTGTCTCTCATTCATTTGAGTCATGTAAGGTTTTAAAATGTATGCTTTGGAATTCTCATTGTTAGTTTAAATACGACATTCATCACTTTTTAATGTCTGCACATGGTTTAAATTTGGTTTAAAGTCATTGGTCACCATGTGTATGAACCCTGACCTTAAAATAGAATAAAATAGTCAAGTAGTCACAAGTAAAATATATAGAATTATGAATTCCTTATGAGCAGACAGCTGTACCAACGTCTCCACAGCTGGTCGCGTGTACTGAACTTTATGTTCGATTAAAAACAAGATGATTTAATTTTCGGGGTCATCAACCCAGCAGATACATGTATACATCAGATTTATTTAGCTTGTAAACTATGAACAAACAATAATATAGCCAAGGAATCCTCTTTCCTGTGATCCCCAGGCCAGAGACCGGCAGCCATCGTTTCGCCCGTCGCCGGCACCACCAGAGACGTCGTGGAGACGGCGCTGGACATCGGCGGCTTCCCCGTCCTGCTGAGTGACACCGCCGGCCTCAGGGAGAGCCCCGACCTGGTGGAGCGGGAGGGGGTTCGCCGGGCCCGGGAAAGGTGAGGGGGGGGGGCCTTTATTCTTAATGTGGAAAGAAAAAGAAAAGTAATTATCTCCTTCTTTTTCCTGCGTTTTAAAATGAAGAGGAGGAGGAAGGACAAAAATGGTGCAGGCTTTGTACAGTCATGGAAAAACCTGGAAAAGCCATGGGATTTTAAAATGGTTTATTTCCAGCCTGAAAAAGTCCTTGAAAAAAATGTAAATGGAAAGTAAACTTCTTTTTTTTCAAAAGTTTTGGAAAGGTCATGGAAATTCTGTTATATTCACATCTTCATTCATGCAGTTTTATTAAAATAATACACATTTATATCAATATTTATTCTTTTAATCAAACTATTGTCTCTTTCACAGAGATTTCACCAAATGTTTGGTCATTGGAAATTTGGTTTAACGTCCTGAAAACCCATCAGTCAACATGTGTCTGAACCCTGATGAGGAACTATTCTTCTAGTATAGAGTGTTTGACGCCTGCAGACTGCATCGTGGGTAGTCGTGGATGTAGATTGACGCTTTGGCATCTGTTCATGTGATTTATGTGTTTATAATATAACAAACAAGCCACGGGACCCATGGAATATGTCCTCGAAAACAAAGAAAGGAAGAAATAAGTCTTTTTTTTTCTCCCTGTACACCATCCTATATATATATATATATATACACTACCGTTCAAAAGTTTGGGATCACCCAGACAATTTCGTGTTTTCCATGAAAACTCACACTTTTATTTATCAAATGAGTTGCAAAATGTATAGAAAATATAGTCAAGACATTGACAAGGTTAGAAATAATGATTTGTATTTGAAGTATTAATTTTTTTCTTCAAACTTTGCTTTCGTCGAATAATGCTCCTTTTGCAGCAATGACAGCATTGCAGACCTTTGGCATTCTAGCTGTTAATTTGTTGAGGTAATCTGTTGAAATGTCACCCCACGCTTCCTGAAGCACCTCCACAAGTTGGATTGGCTTGATGGGCACTTCTTGAGGACCATACGGTCAAGCTGCTCCCACAACAGCTCAATGGTTGAGATCTGGTGACTGGCCACTCCATTACAGACAGCAAGCTGCCTGCTTCTTCCCTCAAGAGTTCTTCACAATGTGGAGGTGTGCTTTGGGTCATTGTCCTGTTGGAGGAGGACATTGGCTCCAATCAAGCGCTGCCCACAGGGTATGGCATGGCGTTGCAAAATGGAGTGACAGCCTTCCTTATTTAAAATCCCTTTGACCTGGTACAAATCTCCCACTTTACCAGCACCAAAGCAGCCCCAGACCATCACATGACCTCCACCATGCTTGACAGATGGTGTCAGGCACTCTTCCAGCATCTTTTCACCTGTTCTGCGTCTCACAAATGTTCTTCTGTGTGATCCAAACACCTCAAACTTGGATTCATCTGTCCAGAACACCTTTTTCCAATCTTCCTCTGTCCAATGCCTGTGTTCTTTTGTCCATACCAATCTTTTCTTTTGATTGGCCAGTCTCAGATATGGCTTTTTCTTTGCCACTCTGCCTAGAAGGCCAGCATCCCAGAGTCGCCTCTTCACTGTCGACGTTGACACTGGCGTTTGGGTACCATTTAAAGAAGCTGCCAGTTGAGGACCTGTGAGGCGTCTATTTCTCAAACTAGAGACTCTAATGTACTTGTCTTCTTGCTGAGTTGTGCACCGGGCCTCCCACTTCTCTTTCTGCTCTGGTTAGAGCCCGTTTGTGCTGTTCTCTGAAGCGAGTAGTACACACCGCTGGAGGACATTTTCAGTTTCTTTGCAATTTCTCGCATGGAATAGCCTTCATTTCTAAGAACAAGAATAGACTGGCGAGTTTCACAGGAAACTTCTTTTTTTCTGGCCATTTTGAGAGTCTTATCGAACCCACAAATGTGATGCTCCAGATAATCAACTAGCTCAAAGGAAGGCCAGTTTTATAGCTTCTCTCATCAGCAAAACAGTTTTCAGCTGTGCTAACATAATTGCACAAGGGTTTTCTAATCATCCCTTAGTCTTCTAAGGCGATTAGCAAACACAATGTACCATTAGAACACTGGAGTGATAGTTGATGGAAATGGGCCTCTATACACCTATGGAGATATTTCATTAGAAACCAGACGTTTCCACCTAGAATAGTCATTTACCACATTAACAATGTATAGAGTGTATTTCTGATTGATTTAATGTTATCTTCATTGAAAAAAACAATGCTTTTCTTTGAAAAATAAGGACATTTCTAAGTGATCCCAAACTTTTGAACGGTAGTGTATATATATATATTTTGTTGTTGAAATGTCCACAGAGTTTATATTATTGCTCAGTTATAAATACACGGGACACAAACACTCCCAGGAAGGTTGCGTAACGAAGAGCCTCCTTCCCGCATCGCAGAGTATTTACCATGAAGAGAGGCGCGGTGTAAAGAATGGACGTACGCGGCGCTGACGGCCGCTTCCACTATTTACACAAGGGAAGAATGGCCGTGTGTCATCGGCTGCTTCGCCGCACACAAACAGGCGGCTGGCGGTCAGACGTATGGACACGTAGCCAAAAGAAACCCCGCGCTGCACACCGCCGTATGCAGACGGCGGTTAAACAGGTATTTGGCTTCAATGTGCGGAATTTATGACAATTTTCATTCCAAGATGTCGATTGTTTCCCCAAGTACTTGTGTTCTTGGCAGGGGGATAAAGCCTCTGACACATTTATTAGATATTACATCACTACACATGTGATGCAATATCACATTTAATTTGCTGGACACTGAAGGGGGAACTTGGCACAAACTTTTCACTGCCGTTGACATTTTTTATTTATGAGCTACACACCCGTTGAAAAGTTTGCGGTAGAAATTACCTTATTTTTCAAATCACTGTTTTTTTAACATTAAATGAATCATAAATACTCTCTCCATAGTTAATGTGTAGATGACTATTCTCTGGTGTTAATGAAGTCTCTCCAGAGGTGTGTAGAGGCCCATCTCCAGTGTTCTAATGGTACATTGTGTTATCACCTTAGAAGACCAGCGGAGGGGTAGAAAACCCGTTAAGCCTTTTTGATGTGAGCGCAGCTGAAAACAGGTATGCTGCTGAGAGAAGCTATAAAACTGGCCTTCCTTTGAGCCATAAGAAGAACTACATTAATATTTACTATAAAAATCATTATTTATAACCTCCTCGACGTCTTGACTAGAATTTATATTCATTAATAAATAAAAGTGAGAGTTTTCATGGAAAACACCAAACTGTCTGGGTGACCCTAAACTTTTGAACGCTAGTGTCTCTTAACATTCTGGATATACATCCTCGATGCCCGTGGAGCCGGTACCTGGTGTAGGCGGCGAGCCGCCCCCTCAGCATGGCGTTGTCCTTGCGCAGGCCGATGGCGTCGTGGTGGCGGGCGTCCCGCTCTCTGAGGCCTTCCTTTGAGCCACAAGTTTGAAGAACTACATTAATATTTACAATAAAAATCATTATTTAAAACCTCGTCAAAGTCTTGACTAGATTTTATATTCATTTAGCATTTCAATTGATAAATAAAAGTGAGAGTTTTCATGGAAAACACCAAATTGTCTGGGTGACCCCAAACTTTTGAACGGTCGTACAAATGTAATTACAAAAAGCAGGAAATTAGTCACCGATCAGTGGAAATACAGATGTGCCCGAGTAGAATATAATGTCCAGAGCAAACGTTCTGGAGTTCCTCTGGCTGTTGGCCTGAGTTATTTGGGTGGCTCTATAGGAAGGGTGGGCAGCTCGTGTTCTGCGGGGGACTTTCTGTGCAGGGAGCGGGTCGGAGGCTCGTGACCCGGGTCACTGCAGGAAGGACGTGGCGAGTTCGAGCATCCGCTACGCCGCTCACGGCTCGCTGGGACCGCGGCGCAGCGGAGCAGGAGAAGGGAATTCCATTTTTGGGATGGATTCCTTGTAGACATCACAGTCTGTGTTGGTCAGCCTGTATTCCCCTCCTGCAGCTCCAGTGGTGTTTAACCTGGAGCTGCAGACTACTGAGTATTATAATAGGATGCTTCAGTTATTTGATCATACATCTTATAAACTAAATCACTAAAACACTAAATCACTGGATCACTTTATCACTTTTTCACTTTGGACACTTTAATTTGTCTGTTTCTGCAATGCAAATGCACCTTGTTTTATTTATTATTGAATATTATTAATGATTAACTTGTATATACTTATATTCCGTCTGTATATATAATATTGCTATTGTAATTGTTCTTACTTTTTTATTTTTATTTTCATTACTGCTCACTACTGAGCACCTGCTTCTGTAATCCTGCAATTCCCCCACTGAGGGACTAATAAAGGATTAATTTAACTTATTTTATAATTAAAATAAGTCTAAAAACATTCATATTCAATCACACAGTGATAATGTAGATATGATGGATACATATAATTAGGTGTTTTATCCCGGTCAGTTGAATGAGTGCAGAGTTTTTAAATAAATAATTACAAACTATATAAAAGAAATGCTGTTGTGATTGTATGAATAATTCCATATTAAAAAGTTTGAGGCTGTTTCCTTTCGTTGTTGTCCAGAGTGGATCAGGCCGATCTGACCCTGGTGGTCGTGGACTGTGCTGATCTCCCTCCTGATGCAGAGCGAGCTGCAGCCTTCCTCCAGGGGTACCTCAGCAGTGTGCTGCCCCCTCAGGAGCAGCCGCAGTCAGGTATGACATCACCTGCTTCACCTGGACTGTTACGCAATGATGTCTGGAACCACTCGAGTCACTTTAAGCTCAATGAAGTAGATATGCATGCTACAGTAACTCTGACCGTCAAACAACCTCAGTGCTTTGCTTTTAAGCACAGATCTAACATGTATTGTGACACCAGGTGCTCACTGGGTTCATACGGTCATGGAAAACCTGAAAAGACCTTGGAATTTAAAAAATATTATTTCCAGGCCTGGAAAAGTCATTGGAAAAAAATAAAATCCCCAAAGTTTTGGAAAAGTCATGTAAAATGATAATTTACATGGTATGTATACTGTATGCCAGGGCTATTCAACTTCAGTAGCAAGTGGGCCGAAGAAGAAAATCACGTGAGGGCCGCACAGAATATTGATCAAATAATGGCTAAAAATGAAAGACAGTAATGTATATTTCCACAGATAAACAGTCACACACGAAAATGCGTCGGTATTGTGTGGCAAAAGTCTTGCGAACAAGCATCACTATAAACATGTTTCAAAGTGTAAATATCCGCTCAAGGTAACCAGTTGTTTCAGATCCCTTCAACCAAACTGTTCCTATGAAAACATAAGAAATGTGACTTAATGGATCAATATATAAATTTCTTGGGCTGAAACTAATATCTGGTGGCGCAGCGCACAGACTGCATGTCTTTCAGTGCAGACTCCTTTTGCGTGAAAGGGATCGAAACCAGGTCGGGCGATCTTTTTATTTTAATTTTTTCGAAAATGTATTTCTTCATCCGTGGCTGTGATGCACTGCTCACTTATACAATCGTAATCGCCCAAATGGATATGAACGGTGGCTTGAAGATCTCCAGCAATATGTTTGTGAATGTGTGACGAATCTGGTGAGCGAGACAGAGCCCCGCTGCAGATGTTAAGAGAACACAACCCACGCGTAGGGAAACCAGTAGGTCTGAAAACCAGTAGGGGTGTAACACCAACACGGGTGCGTAACATAAAGATGTAACCATACAGGTTTGGTTGAGGCAACAGTGAAACTCAATGGCTCTGGGTTAGATGTCTCAATGTATAAAAGAGGCGTGTCCGTCAGTTTTATTTTTTCTTACCAAGCTATACTGATTTGCAGGCAGTCTTGCCGTCCATAGTTAAATTCAAACGGGCCGTATCCGGCCCTCGGGCCGCTAGTTGGATAGGCCTGCTGTATGCTTTGGAATTCTCAGTTAGTTTAAATATGACATGTTCTCACTTTCATGTTTTACATCGAGATTTCACAAATTGTTTAGTCATGGAAATTTGGTTTAAAGTCACAGAAAAGTTCTAGAAAAGTTAAAGAAAAGTCACAGAAAAGTTATAGAAAAGTCACAGAAAAGTTATAGAGAAGTTATAGAAAAGTTATAGAAAAGTTATAGAAAAGTCACAGAAAAGTCACAGAAAGACTACCGGCTTGAAAAGACTATCCAAATGGAAATCTTAATAACTTTTTAACGTTGTTTCTTCTCTCCTGTCTTCCAGTATTTCCGGCGTCTCTGTTGGTGCTGAATAAAACGGACCTGCTGCCTGAGGCCCAGCGGCTGGCGCTGGACCGGGAGCTGAGGGGGGTCTCCGGTTTGCCTCCCGTCTGCCACATCTCTTGTCTCACTAGTGAGGGGCTGCAGGACTTCCTCTCAGTGCTGCACGCCAGTGTCAAGACTCTGTGAGTTTCTACGGCCGCATGCATGAACATGTCTTTAAAAAGTCATAATATTGTCATAAAAAGCTATAATAGAGTATTTATTAAAAGGACAAAGTATATTGTGTCGAAAAATGCTCCAAGAAATGTCCGGACCCAGACGCCGTTGTATGTAAAAAGTAATATTGTAGTATGAAGAAAAGAGTCATGGTATAAGATAATTAAGAATTATACCTTTTTAACCGGCGCAGCTTTACGGTCCAGGAACTCACCAACCATCTCACGTGATGCCAGTCGGCCAATCACATGTGTGTATTTAAACATAGCCGTGAAAAGCCATAGTATAGTCTGTCATACAAATATCATAAAAGGGTGATTGCGTAATATGTCCTATGAAGTGAACGTACAAAAAAATGTCAGAACACGATGTTCCACAGTGTAATGCTATTCTTTAATGTTTGTAATCCTTTCTGAAAGACAAGTTAATCACTCCATGTCAAACATTTTGTCTTTGGACTTCCTCCTAGGTGTGGCGACCCTCTGGCGTGCGCCCCCACCCTGACCCAGGCCCGCCACAGGGCCCACCTGCAGCAGTGCTGTGCGGCGCTGGCTCAGTACCGGCGCTATCGAGGCGGTGACCTGGCGCTGGCGGCCGAGGGCGTCCGGCTGGCTCTCACCAGTCTGGGCCGGATCACTGGACGCGTCGGGGCCGAGGAGATCCTGGACATCATCTTCAAAGACTTCTGCATCGGGAAATAGTCGACGTGAAACGCATGAAATATTATCTCGGAGAGGAAGAGCCGCGTTTGATCCCAGAGTCCTCGGCGCAGAGCGGGCCCCGCCCCGTCATTGTGCAGCGTTGAGAGGCCCGAAAGGTCAAAAGAATTCAAGACGAAGGACTATTTTGGTTTGACGTTGCTGCTCGGTGGCAGACTGAAGTCGTTCTCACAGGATAACAGGTGCCTCGGACGAGCCGCGACCGTCTTGAATGGTCATGCAAAAATAGCTCCTGATAGCTGAGCATTGGGCGAGATCATTTACAATGAAGCGGCAAACCTCTGCAAGGTCACACGGTTTGGATGTTTACGTGTGTGTGTAAAATTGTGTCCCCACGTGACACCTTCTGGTCAAGTCCTCACGGGTCTACAAGTTCAAGTTTGTGTGTGTGTGGTATTATGTCCGCAATAATGGCGATAATGTGTGTTTTCATAACAAATCAAATGTAGGACATGAATAAGAGGCCACAGAAGAAAGAAGGGTAATAGGATTGCCTTTATACCTAAATTATTAATTTATATTCACAACTGGTGCAACATTAATAGCATCTTATAGCTCTTCGTGCTTCTGGACCTTGTTTTACATGTCATTACATGTTTGAAGACTCATCAGGTTGTTACTGTAAATAAAATGGAAGTAAGGCTCATGAAGCCCTTCATTGCAGTTCCATGGTGGAGCGTTCCTCATCATGCAGGTCAAAGGTCATGTGCTCACAACACCGTCATCACACGAGAACTACTGGACGTCCACAGGGGGAGTCAAGGTCTAGTTTAGCTGTTGAGTATAAACACGGATGTATCGCATTAAAACTACCTTTCAAGTCTACCTCTACACCATAATAATAAATAATATACATGTACAGGGTTCAAAAACCTGGAAAAGTCAGGGAATTTTAAAACGGTAATTTCCAGGCCTAGAAAAGTCATGGAAAAAACGTAAATCACAAAAGTTTTGGACAGTCATGAGATGTTATATTCACACGTTCATTTACGCCCAGTTTGAAATTATAAATATGTTTTAGAAAGAAAGACGCTCGAAATATTAGCCGGCGTACGCTCCCATACTGGCAGCGCAATTATTTTTTTCCAGCGTTGCAAGTGAACGCACCGCAACTGTAAAGTTCGCTGGTCATTTGTTTGATTTAATGTTTACTGTATGCTTTGGAATTCACAGTTTAAATACTAAATGTCACTGTTTCAGGGATAAACCCAGATTTCAGTTTGGTCCTGGAAATTTGGTTTAAAGTCCAAGAAAATTCATGGAAATCTGGTTTAAAGCCCTGGAGAAGTCCTGTAAATGCATCGGTCACCATGTGTCAGAACCCTGCTGCAGTTCGGAGGGAGAACCCGACGTTCCCAGCTTCCCGTCTGTGGGAACGTCACGTGGAGGCGCTGCTCGCCGTGCCCTTTGTTCGCTTGTCACTCGGCCTGCGTCAAATATTTATGTTTCCTCGGTGAACTCCTCACCTCCTTCCCCCGCCGGCGGCTCCTCTGACGACAGTCGCCCCCGACCTCTGCTGCTTCCGCTCTGCTCCGTCAGCCCGTTTTCTTTCTGTTCTTGTCGTCTTTCACGTGGAAGCCGGTTCATTCACCTTTAGAACTGACGCGCTGAAGTCTGCAGCTCATTGCTGACGTCTGAGCTTTTTTTTATTATAAAAAATTATATATATATATTTTGTTGTGTACCTACCAAGTACAGGCAACACAGAACAACAAAACACTATTACATTATCATAATTATTCAAGGACATTATGGGTCATGTGTTGCCTCTCCTCGTGACATCAGGGGCAACATGATATTTCTAAGGGTCCGTTTTGACCTTTGACCTTTGCCCCGGTGTGGATGTATTTGTCTATATATTTATACCGTGGCGTTCTGCTCTTCAGTTTCCTGTAGTTGTGTTTTAACGGCTGTCCTGAGATTCTCAGATCCACTGGAGCCATCGGACTAGAAGTCAGCGTGAGCGTGCACCTGAGCGTGCACGTGAGCGTGCGCTCAAGTCATACATGAGATTGAAAACACTTGATGTTAAACAAAGAGGCGGTCTCGCACATGCATCAGGCGGCCTGAAACTTCATCCTCCTGAAACTTCGTCCTCCAGAAACTTCCTCCTCCAGAAACTTCGTCCTCCTGAAACTTCGTCCTCCAGAAACTTCCTCCTCCTGAAACTTCGTCCTCCTGAAACTTCATCCTCCAGAAACTTCGTCCTCCAGAAACTTCACCTCCTGAAACTTCGTCCTCCAGAAACTTCCTTCTCCAGAAACTTCATCCTCCTGAAACTTCGTCCTCCAGAAACTTCGTCCTCCTGAAACTTCATCCTCCTGAAACTTCCTCCTCCAGAAACTTCGTCCTCCTGAAACTTCATCCTCCAGAAACTTCGTCCTCCAGAAACTTCGTTCTCCTGAAACTTCACCTCCTGAAACTTCGTCCTCCAGAAACTTCATCCTCCTGAACTTCGTCCTCCAGAAACTTCGTCCTCCTGAAACTTCGTCCTCCAGAAACTTCCTCCTCCTCAAACTTCGTCTTCCTGAAACTTCGTCCTCCTCAAACTTCGTCCTCCTGAAACTTCCTCCTCCTGAAACTTCGTCCTCCTCAAACTTCGTCCTCCAGAAACTTCGTCCTCCAGAAACTTCATCCTCCTGAAACTTTGTCCTCCTGAAACTTCGTTCTCCTGAAACTTCATCCTCCAGAAACTTCCTCCTCCTGAAACTTCGTCCTCCAGAAACTTCGTTCTCCTGAAACTTCGTCCTCCAGAAACTTCGTCCTCCAGAAACTTCGTCCTCCTGAAACTTCGTCCTCCTGAAACTTCGTTCTCCTCAAACTTCATCCTCCTGAAACGTCGTCCTCCAGAAACTTCATTCTCTTAAAACTTCCTCCTCCTGAAACTTCGTCCTCCTGGGACTTCATTCTCCTGAAACTTCGTCCTCCTGAAACTTTCTCCTCCTGGGACTCTAAACATTTTCATTCCTTTTTTATTTTATTTTGAGTACCGTGTTTCTGTACTTAAAAAATACAATAATCATAAAGCGGTTCAAAGACAACACAGCTGCTGCCATCGTCTTGTTCTTATGAAAATAGAAAAGGGAAGTAGTAAAATACCAGAGCGGTTTATTTAGCGGTTACTGCGCTGAACTCGTAAAAACAAAAGTACTTCCAGTCCAATAATGCCCGATGTCTTCCGACCGGCTCCCGACACGGTTCTCAGGACTGGAGACGCGTTCAAGCGCTTGTGAACCAATAGGAAACATACACGTCTCTATTTTAGGAGTATTCTGTTTATAGCAGTCAAGTGAGCCAGAAGACAAACAATACAGGGAGGTGCTTTTCATTTAAATTAAAATCTAAATAAGATTCTTCTTCACAGCAGAAACCGACACTCAACAGAACAATATGTACACGGTGTCACGGAGATCTGGGAGGCTATTCACAGCAATTCTCACTCACAGGAAGTTTAAAATACTACTTCATCTTTAATTTTTATGAAGAGCTAAAAAGAAATATTTCAAAAGCATGCACAGTAAATATGTCACTTAGCGTATTTACAAGTCGTGTTGAATCAGGAATATATACATGTCCTTAAAAAATGTTTAAAGGCAATATGTTGATCACTGGGGCGCTTGATGATGATTACTCTTCATCTCACCTGAAAGACAAAATATTGGGTATAATCACACATGAGGCTCCTTACAGCACAGGAGAGCAAATAACTGAAGTCTGATTAACCGACACGATACCACACTCTACGATACTTTCTTTTTACACTTCATATACATAGTTCATGATCTTTTATTGTGATGTATTCCTCTACATGAGGTTCTAGGTTTTTTATTTGTTTACCGTGGGAGTTCTCCTGAAGCCAGACGCTCCAGCAGGAGCCTGAGGGACGACGGGCTGGAAGAGAACAGACCAGCGTTAGTTATTGTTCAACAATAAATAAACACGGATAAGTCGTGACTTTGGGGTTCAACATGTGTTCTCCTTTGTTATCGTGTCCTTCAGCTGCTCCTCACCTCCTCGCCTCCTCACTGCTGCCCATCTAATCAGTGCACTACATCTCCTCTAAAAGGCTCAACCAGGGTTCTTCAAAGAACCTTCAGAAACATGGTTCTTTAAGGCACCATTTCTGGTTCCTCAAAGAACCTTTCACACCAGGGATCTTTAAAGAAACCATTTCCTTAAAGTGTTCTTCATAGAACCTATAATGGTGCCTTAAAGAACCTTAAAAAAGGTTCTTTAAAAAGAGGTTCGTTAAGGAACCATTTTTGGTTCCACAAAACCTTTCACACCAGGGTTCTTTAAAGAACCAACCATTTCCTCAAATAGTTCCACAAAGAACCGATATAGGTTTCTCAAAGAACCTTCAAAAATTGTTCGTTAAGGCACCATATCTGGTTCCTCAAAGAACCTTTCAAACCAGGGTTCTTGAAAGGAACCATTTCCTTAAAGAGTTCTTCCTAGAACCTACAAAGGGGTCTCAAAGAACCTTCAACAAATGGTTCTTTAAGCACCATTTCCAGAATGGTTCTCCAGTAGGTGATGGTTCTTCGTAGAACCACAAAGCCTTTTAAAGAACCGTGATTCTTCTGGTTCTACTCTACCTTGGCGTTGGGCTGAGCGGAGAACGTCTGCTGGAGGTTCTGCAGCTCTCGTTCTCTCTGGACCAAACGCTCCTCCTGCTGCTGCTTCTGCTCTCGCAGCTGATTCTGCTCCACCAGCAACTTCTCCACCTGGAAACAAACATGACATGTTGTATTGTTCAATGGAATGACAACAAAATGATATGCAAATGACTTATCTCACACACACACACACACACACCTGGTTGTCGTGGGCGGTCTGCGTGAGCTGCTGCTGCCTGGTTGCCTCGGCGACCGCCTCGCTGTGTGTGCGTTCACACTGCTGCAGGTCAGAGGTCAGGCCGGAGTTCTGCACCTCCATCATACTGGACTTGGCCTGGATCTCTGCCACCTGAGGAGGAGGAGGAGGAGGAGGAGGAAAAAGAAGAAGAAGAAGTTACTTACTTCGTTACCTACTTACTTATATACTTACTTATATATTTAATTATTTACTTACGTATTTATTTACTTCAAGATTCAAGATTCAAGATTCAAGATGTTTTATTTGTCACATACACACACAGGGTGTGCAGTGAAATGAAAGTGGCAATGCTCAGCAGGAATGTGCAAGGGCAACAAGTACACACTATTTACAATAAAAAACAACACAATATTTACAGTAAGTGTGTGTGTGTGTGTGTGTGTGTGTGTGTGTGCCTAAGAGGGGCAGTTGTGTGGGTCTATGTGGGGGTCCTGGTGAGGTCGGAGTTCACAGTCCTGATGGCCTGAGGAAAGAAACTCCGTCTCAGTCTCTCTGTTCTTGCAGCGTGACTACGGAGGCGCCTGCCTGACCGCAGCAGCTGAAACAGTCTGTTGTTGGGGTGGTGAGGATCCTTCATGATCCTGCCGGCTCTGGTTCTGCACCTCCTGGTGTACAAGTCCTGCAGGGTGGGAGTGTAGTTCCAATAGTGCGTTCAGCCGAACGCACTACTCTCTGCAGAGCCTTCCTGTCCTGAGCGGAGCAGTTGCCAAACCAGGCTGTGATGCTTCCTGTCAGGACGCTCTCTACAGCTCCAGAGTAGAAGGACTGAAGGATCCTCTGGGAAACTTTAAATTTCCTCAGCTGCCTGAGGTGGTAGAGGCGCTGCCTTGCCTTTCTCACCAGAGTGTCTGTGTTTGTTGACCATGTCAGATCCTCGGTGATGTGGACTCCCAGGTATTTATACCCGCTCACCCTCTCCACAGTAGTCCCGTTAATCCCCAGTGGTGAGTACGTCCTCTGTTGTTGTACCCTCCTAAAGTCCACAATCAGCTCCTTAGTTTTGGTGACATTCATGATGAGGCTGTTGTCCTGGCACCAGAGTGACAGATCAGCAACTTCCTCCAGGTAGGCCTTCTCGTCGTTGTCGGAGATCAGGCCCACCACCACTGTGTCATCCGCAAACTTGATGATGGTGTTGAGCTGAACCTGGCCACACAGTCATGTGTGTACAGGGAGTACAGTAGGGGCTGAGGACGCAACCCTGGGGATCCTGTGTTCAGGGTGAGGGGTTTGAGGTGTGTCTGCCCACCCTGACCACCTGTGGCCTGGCGGTCAGGAAGTCCAGGATCCAAGCACACAGGGGTGTTCAGTCCCAGCTCAATCAGCTTGCCGGCCAGATAGAGAGAGACTATGGTGTTGAAAGCTGAACTATAATCAATGAACAGCAGTCTCACATAGCCCCCTCTGGCTGTCCAGATGAGAGAGTGTGGTGTGCAGTACCTGGGAGACAGCATCATCCGTGGATCTGTTTGGGCGATAAGCAAACTGCAGCGGGTCCATGGAGGAAGGAGGAAGGCGCAGATGTAGTCCTTTATCAGCCTCTCAAAGCATTTCATGACCACCGAGGTGAGGGCCACCGGTCGGTAGTCATTCATACATGCTGGAGAAGCATTCTTGGGCACAGGGACAATAGTGGATCTCTTGAAGCAGGCGGGGACCACGGACTCAGCCAGGGAGAGGTTGAATATTGTGGTGAACACTGGAGCTAGCTGGTTAGCACAGGTCTTCAGTACTCGCCCAGATATGCCATCTGGACCTGCAGCTTTCCTGGTGTTCACCCTCAACAGAGCCCTCCTCACACTGTGCTCGGTCACAGAGAGTGTGTGTTCATCCCCAGCGGTAGAACTCACCTCGGCTACGCTAACGGTGTTGTTGTTAGCCGGCGAGCTAGCGCTGTTGTTGCTAGCCTCAAACCGTGCATAAAAATACTTACTTATTTACTTACTTACCTATTTACTTACTTAATTATGTATTGACTTATTTACTTATATACATATATATTTACTTATTTACTTCTTTATTACTTATTTATTTACTTACTTATTTACTTATTTACTTGCTTATTTACCTACTAACAAAATGTGTTTTTATTGGTGTCAAAATAAATGTTTACTCTCACTTCTGACGGAGGACGCACAACTTTAAATAAAAAGTGATGTTTTAAAGATTCTATTTCATGTTATTGTTCTGCTGCGTCAGCAGAAAACCAAAAGCCATTTCACTTTGTCTCGCTGTGACCTCGAGGTCGCCTCAGAGGTCGCCTCAGAGGTCGCGAGGCACTTCCTCCAGAAACAGGCTTCCTCTTCAGTTTGTTATTTGGAATATTCCACATGTGGAAAACTACAATTTACTTTCATCGAGTAATTTGATTTAATGCAACTTTAAACTTCTAGTCCACACACACACACACACACACACTCACACTCACACTCTCACACTCACACTCACACTCACACACACACTCACACACACACACTCACACACTCACACACACTCACACTCACACTCACACACTCACACTCACACACACACACACTCACTCACACACACTCACACACACACACACTCACACTCACACACTCACACTCACACACTCACACACTCACACTCACACACACACACTCACACACTCACACACACTCACACACACTCACACACACACACACACACACACACCCTCTCATCGGTCCAGTCCCTGCCGGCCTGCTCACCTTGTGGCCCACGTTGTCCAGGTACAGCTGGAACTTGTTCTCCACGTCTCTGGACAGGTTGGTGCAGCTGCTCCGGATCTTCTCCATCTGGTCCTGCTGGCGGTCGCAGGTGAGGTGAAAGGTCAGCTGGTGGGGGAACAGGTTGTTGATCTTGTTCAGGAAGTTGCTCGTCACGGTTTTGATCCCATCCAGAGACTGAGCAAAGTCCTCTTTGCACTTCCTGGTTCAAAAACAACAAATGTCAAACTTTAATGTGTTTTTATATTCACTACTAAAAGTTTGGAGTCAATTAGAAATGTCCTTATTCTTCAAATCACTGTTTTTGAAGATAACATTAAATGAATCATAACTCTCTCCATAGTTAATGTGTAGATGACTATTCTCTGGTGTTGAAGTCTCTCCAGAGGTGTGTAGAGGCCCATCTCCAGGGTTCTAGTGGTACATTGTGTTATCGCCTTAGAAGACTAGCGGAGGGGTCGAAAACCCTTTAAACCCTTTTTATGTGAGCGCAGCTGAAAACAGTTATGCTGCTGAGAGAAGCTATAAAACTGGCCTTCCTTTGAGCCACAAGAAGAACTACATTAATATTTACAATAAACATCATTATTCATAACCTCAACGTCTTGACTAGATTTTATATTCATTAATAAATAAAAGTGAGAGTTTTCATGGAAAACACCAAACTGTCTGGGTGACCCTAAACTTTTGAACGCTAGTGTCTCTTAACATTCTGGATATACATCCTCGATGCCCGTGGAGCCGGTACCTGGTGTAGGCGGCGAGCCGCCCCCTCAGCATGGCGTTGTCCTTGCGCAGGCCGATGGCGTCGTGGTGGTGGGCGTCCCGCTCCCGGAGGGCGCCGTCCCGCTCCTGGCTCAGGTACTGGACCGTCTGGGTGAAGTTGGCCTCCAGCAGCTGGATCATCGCCTTCTGCTGCGCGATGAGCGTCTGCAGCGTCTTCACCTCCACTGAGAAGGATCTTACTTCAGACTTCAGTGTTATGGAACCGTTATCTAAAGACTCATTGTACAAATACTCAGTGATGTTCAGTGCATTATGTAATCATCAGTTATTAGTCATTTCATATGCTTTTTATCTTCTGTTTATTTATTTTACTGCACCAACTTTTACTGACTTACCTACTTACTTTCTTAATTATATACTTACTTACATACTTACCTACTTAGTTACCTACTTATTTACCTACATATTTACTTACTTACCTCCTTACTTTCTTACTTACATACACTACCATTCAAAAGTTTGGGATCACTTAGAAATGTCCTTATTTTTCAAAGAAAAGCATTGTTTTTTTCAATGAAGATAACATTAAATCAATCAGAAATACACTCTATACATTGTTAATGTGGTAAATGACTATTCTAGGTGGAAACATCTGGTTTCTAATTAAATATCTCCAGAGGTGTATAGAGGCCCATTTCCATCAACGATCACTCCAGTGTTCTAATGGTACATTGTGTTTGCTAAACGCCTTAGAAGACTAATGGATGATTAGAAAACCCTTGAAAACCCTTGTGCAATTATGTTAGCACAGCTGAAAACTGTTTTGCTGATGAGAGAAGCTATAAAACTGGCCTTCCTTTGAGCTAGTTGATTATCTGGAGCATCACATTTGTGGGTTCGATAAGACTCTCAAAATGGCCAGAAAAAAAGAAGTTTCCTGTGAAACTCGCCAGTCTATTCTTGTTCTTAGAAATGAAGGCTATTCCATGAGAGAAATTGCAAAGAAACTGAAAATTTCCTCCAGCGGTGTGTACTACTCCCTTCAGAGAACAGCACAAACGGGCTCTAACCAGAGCAGAAAGAGAAGTGGGAGGTCCCGGTGCACAACTCAGCAAGAAGACAAGTACATTAGAGTCTCTAGTTTGAGAAATAGACGCCTCACAGGTCCTCAACTGGCAGCTTCTTTAAATGGTACCCACCAAACGTCAGGGTCAACGTCGACAGTGAAGAGGCGACTCCGGGATGCTGGCCTTCTAGGCAGAGTGGCAAAGAAAAGCCATATCTGAGACTGGCCAATCAAAAGAAAAGATTGGTATGGGCAAAAGAACACAGGCATTGGACAGAGGAAGATTGGAAAAAGGTGTTCTGGACAGATGAATCCAAGTTTGAGGTGTTTGGATCACACAGAAGAACATTTGTGAGACGAGAACAGGTGAAAAGATGCTGGAAGAGTGCCTGACACCATCTGTCAAGCATGGTGGAGGTCATGTGATGGTCTGGGGCTGCTTTGGTGCTGGGAAAGTGGGAGATTTGTACCAGGTCAAAGGGATTTTAAATAAGGAAGGCTATCACTCCATTTTGCAACGCCATGCCATACCCTGTGGGCAGCGCTTGATTGGAGCCAATGTCCTCCTCCAACAGGACAATGACCCAAAGCACACCTCCACATTGTGCAAGAACTATTGAGGGAAGAAGCAGGCAGCTTGCTGTCTGTAATGGAGTGGCCAGTCACCAGATCTCAACCCCATTGAGCTGTTGTGGGAGCAGCTTGACCGTATGGTCCTCAAGAAGTGCCCATCAAGCCAATCCAACTTGTGGAGGTGCTTCAGGAAGCGTGGGGTGACATTTCAACAGATTACCTCAACAAATTACCAGCTAGAATGCCAAAGGTCTGCAATGCTGGAATTGCTGCAAAAGGAGCATTCTTTGACGAAAGCAAAGTTTGAAGAAAAAAATTAATACTTCAAATACAAATCATTATTTCTAACCTTGTCAATGTCTTGACTATATTTTCTATACATTTTGCAACTCATTTGATAAATAAAAGTGTGAGTTTTCATGGAAAACACGAAATTGTCTGGGTGATCCCAAACTTTTGAACGGTAGTGTACTTACTGACTTATCTACTTATTTACTTACTTACTTACATACTTATCTACTTGTTTGCTTACTAATTTACTTACATACTTACTTACTTATCTACTTGTTTACATACTTACTTACCTATCTATTTAGTTACAGTCAGAACATTTAGTCTTCTCTGAGCCACACAGACTTTAATGAAATATTTCAAACAAACATTTGTTGTTGAGAACATTTCTGATGTTCCTCAAGAGATTAATACTTTAAACATTTATACCAGTATTATCGCCTTAGATTAAACTTCTTACCACTGGGCGTGTACATGGGGGGTGGCTGGAACGGAGCGGCGGGGGGGCGGCGGGCCATCATGCTGACGGTCGCTGCACTCATCCTCTCACAGCTGGCCTGGAATGGAAAGAAACAATACATCTGTAGATATATATATATATATATATATATAATATATTATTATTATTTTTTATATATATAATATAATATATATATGCATATATAATATATACAATATAAATATATATATATTTTTAAATATATATAATATATATATGCATATATAATATATACAATATAAATATATAATATAAATATATACATATATAATATATATATAAATATCTATATATATGCATATATAAGATATGACTAATGACCATCAAAATAGTACCCAACTCATTTACCGAAGAACAAATGTGAGGTACTTGAACTCCACTTGAGTTCATTTGATGCTTCTTTATACATTTTAGATGTTTCCATGACGATTATCTGACATCTTTAGTTACTTTACAAATTCACACATTACCCACAAAACACACGAAGAGCTCGAAATTAAACTATCCAGCAGTTTATACAATTAAGAGCTAAAAAGATTAAATAGATCGATTGACAGAAAATCAATCAATAAAATACTCTGGTAATCGTCTTGTATATTTCACGGTGCCAGCATCACGAATGTGAGTATTTATTTTCCTCGTAATTATTTGTAATAAGTTTGCTTGTTCATTATTGTGTGATTCTGATTTCCATTTCAAGTTCTTCAAACCAATCAATCAACCAACCAACCAACCAATCAACCAACCAACCAACGAATCAATCAATCAACCAATCAACAAACCAACCAATCAACCAATCAATCAATCAATCAATTGGTTAATTGTGAATATTAATCAATCATAAATCCTGCTGTTACATCAACACATGATACTCTCATGATATAATATATAACATATCACATCGAGGACTTTTAAACATGTTCCTGGTTAAACATAAATACTTTTACTTCAGTGACTCTTCCAACGCGTTCCCTTGTCATTGAGTATTTTAGTAACTTCAGGATCTGCTGGTCACCAACAAGGAAACTAGAAATATAATCATGTTGTTCAGCGCATCGTGACATATTTTAAGATTTAAGAAAAGCTTTTTAAAAAAGATGCAGGTGTGTGTAGACCACACAACGACCAGAGTCCTCTGCTCACCAGCTTGTC
The DNA here is from genome assembly GCF_029220125.1 of Pseudoliparis swirei. Classification (NCBI taxonomy): domain Eukaryota; kingdom Metazoa; phylum Chordata; class Actinopteri; order Perciformes; family Liparidae; genus Pseudoliparis; species Pseudoliparis swirei. The sequence continues at coordinate 1,942,138 of NC_079392.1, read as the reverse complement.
CTTGAACGTGACCTCCAGCTTGCCGGCGTCGACCTTCAGCTTGGCCAGCTCGGCCTCCAGAGCGGCTCTCTCAGCGGAGCGCGCCCCGAGCTGAGCGGCCGCCTCGGCCTTCTCCTTCCTCAGCTGCAGATTTATCTCACTCAGCCGGTTGAAGTTCAGCTCCAGCTCCTGCAGCGCGACGAAGAGCATATTATATGTTATTATATGTTATATTATATGTTATATTATATGTTATATATTATATGTTATATTATATGTTATATTATATGTTATATGTATATTATATGTTATATGTATATTATATGTTATATGTTATATTATATTATATGTTATATGTATATTATATATTATATGTTATATTATATGTTATATTATGTTATATTATATGTTATATTATATGTTATATGTTATATTATATAGTATATGTTATATTATATGTTATATTATATGTTATATTATATCTTATATGTTATATTATATGTTATATTATATATTATATGTTATATTATATGTTATATTTTATATTATATTTTATATTATATGTTATATTATATATTATATGTTATATTATATATTATATGTTATATTATATGTTATATATTATATTATATGTTATATTATATATCATATGTTATATTATGTTATATTATATAATATATTATATGTTATATTATATCTTATATATTATATGTTATATTATATGTTATATTATATGTTATCTTATATATTATATTATATGTTATATTATATCTTATATTATATATTATATGTTATATTATATATATGTTATATTATATGTTATGTTATATGTTATATTATATATTATATGTTATATTATGTTATATGTTATATTATATGCTATATATAACATGTTATATGTACCATTAGAACACTGAAGATGGGCCTCTACACACCTCTGTAGAGACTTCATTAACCACCAGAGAATAGTCATGTACACATTATCTATGTAGAGAGTTATGATTCATTTAATGTTATCTTCATTGGAAATGACATTTCTAAGTGAACCCAAACATGGATACGGTAGTGTATCCACACAGACAGTTTACTAACATTATAATCAAAAGATGCTGCAGAAATGACTCCATCTGATTCTTTAAAGTCTCATTAAATCTCAAATTATCATTCTAACCCAAGTGTAACGTCTTAAAACTTGAACCCCTGACCACATGAACGGTGACCTGCTGGCTGCACTGACCTGGACCCTCTTCTCCTCTGCAGACATCTCCGGCTGCCCGTAGATGAGGAAGAGCACCAGGCTGATGATGATGAGGGACTGGATCAGGGAGGAGAAGAAGAAGACGATCCTCATGTAGTAGCCGCAGCTCTTCCCTCTGGGCCTGTGCGGCGGCTCTCGGGCCTCCGGGGCCGACTTGGCCCGGGCGTAGCTGGAGCTGTACATGGCTGGAGGAGGAGGAACAGAGGCCGCCGGGGCTGGGAGAAATCCACCAGGAATTCCCTCCGTCCAGGTGGGGTCTTCGTCGTGGAGCAGGTGTGGTCTTCGTCGTGGAGCAGGTGTGGTCTTCGTCGTGGAGCAGGTGTGGTCTTCGTCGTGGAGCAGGTGTGGAGGCTTCAAGGTGAAGTGTGTGTGTCTCACTGTGAATCTACACAAATGACCCTGATGGGAGTGAAGGGGCCATGTTTATAAACGCTGCTGAAGGCACTTTGAGTCCATTGGAGCCCTCCCCTCTCCTCCCACCTCCTCCCCTCTCTCCTCCCCTCTCCACCTCTCTCCTCCCCTCTCCACCTCCTCCCCTCTCCTCCTCTCTCCTCCCTTCTCCTCCCACCTCCTCCCTTCTCCTCCCCTCTCCGCCTCTCTCCTCCCACCTCCTCCCCTCTCCTCTCCTCCCCTCTCCACCTCTCTCCTCCCCTCTCATCCTCTCGCCTCCTCTCCTCCCACCTTCTCCCCTCTCCTCCCTCCACCCCTCTTCTCCTCTCTCCTCCCCCTATCTCCTCCCTTATATATCATATATATGTATATATACATATATACATAAATATATATAAATATATTTATATATACTGCATAGTGAATGTATCACTACTTGGGATACAAATGTACAAGTTAGGTCAAGAAAGTTGTTATTTTAATCTCTTTATAATAACTTTACTTATTTTTGCACACGGCTAGATTACCAACAAGCAAACGGGCAATAACCCCAGCAAGCTATTGGGAATTTAAATTGTATTTATACATTTATGTTTTGTATTTAAAAGAGAGATACTTGTAATAGAGTAAAATGTACAATATTACCCTCTGAAGTAAAGTGGATTAGAAGAATAGAGTCTCTCGAGTACACGGTTATAAAAAGAAACCAGAAAAGATCACCCATCAGTGTCACATTTAAATATAGCGGCCAGAGAGTAATCACGTTCAACAATGTCAGCTGTGTGAGGAGTAGAAGCAGAAAAATGCAAAAACAAACAAAAAGAAAATATCCACTGTATCCTGTTCCAGCACGGAAAGGAGTCATGGCAGTGGAGGAGTGAAAGAATGAAAACAATAGAGACCTGTCATTCTTCATGCCCCCCCCCCCCCCCCGTTATCTGCAGCCATGACGTGAGGACCAGCCGGCTCTCCTGGGGGAAGTGTGTGAGAGAGGAAAGGTCCTCTGAGGCCGGGCTCTTCCTGCTCCCCATTGTCTCCCTGAGAAACTACATGATGAAGGTATGTTGAGAGTGACAGAAAACGAGTAGCTATCAGGAGTCGGGACCGACGTCGGATCAACTTCTGAACGAAAAACAGGAAACCAAACAAAAAAAACCCACCTCTTAAGATAACTGAGCAGACACATTTAGGGTCAGAGGAAAACATCTCGGCCATTGAAGTAATACTTATCAGGGGATAACAGATAAGGTTTTCAATAACTACTTAATCATGCTCTAATTAGATATAATTTCAGCATGTTATATGTATTATATATAATATATATATTATACATATAATTACAGCATGTTATATGTATTATATATATATATTATTTCATTATATATCATATAGATTAATATACTAAAATTAATATAATATATATATTAAATAATATATTTCATTATGTTTAGTGAACCGATGATGAAGACTTCTCTATCCTCATGGACCACAGAACCTTTTGGACAAGATATTTTTTTAATGTACTTCAGTTCAGTTCTCCAGAGGGACTCTGCTGCCCCCTACTGGCGAAACCATAGAAAACACATGTGAAAATGAAATAAATCAATATGATTCAACACGTGTTTTCTTTAATATGCAGGAGCTCACCGGTACAACGTGTTTCTCTGGCAGTTTGGGGCCTTTTCCACAATCAATCCATCAACGTCAGAGATCACTAACACAAGGAGGGGCCACTTCGACATGAATGTGCATTCTTTCATAGTCTGCAAAACATACACGGCTGACAAATTAAATTAAGATAAAAACAACTCACAAATCACAACAAAAAAAACATTTAAAACGGGCGACAAAAGGTGAACATTATGACGTAAACGGGAAGGAAATATGACAGAAGTTGTGACGTCTGATACAGAACACATCAGTGTGACAGTTTGAGACGAAGGCGTGCACCGTTCTCACCCTTTAAGGCCGATCGGTGCGGCGATGATTTGAAAGAACAATGTCGTGTAAGGGAGAAAGTTAAACAAAGCCAGACGCTTTAAATCATCATCCTTGTTTCCTTCTACCTGGACTCTGACATCCACGACACCTCCAGCAGTGTTACAGCCCAAAAAAACAAATAATGTTATTACTTCTTACGGCTTGGAACAATCCTGACTTAATGGAAACATCACGTGAGTTAAGTAACCCGCTAAAACTCTGTTGTCTCCTCAGGACCCCACCTCGTTCTCACAAATATCCGTACAAAGTATTGCCAATGTGAAACCCTTCAGTTATAAAGGTGTACTTAGAAAACCCCCTTTTTCATAAACCACGTCGCGAGAGTTCCACGTTTCACACCGTCGCCTCGACGTCCTGTAGCTCCTCCCCCTCCAGCAGGCTGTAGGAGGCGTGGCTCTGGAAGGGCCTCTGCAGAGGGTGGGCCAGGAGCTTGGCCATGCAGTTGTGCAGCTCGATGGCCGCCCCGCTCAGGGACACCTCGAAGCGATAGCACATGCCCTTCGAGTCCAGGTTGCAGAACGACGTATAGGTGTCCTGCAGAAAGAAAGGAAACGGATTGAAAATGGAAATATTTAGAGAATAGCGGGGGTTTTTTTTTCACAACTTCCTGCCCAAGTGATTCGACTTAAATTCGTTCACTGCAACTACAGGAAGGTGCAGAGGCTCCACGGTGTGTCACAGCAGGAATAGGATATGCATGTATTCAACAAAACATGCTGCATCTTTAAATAGTTTAATAATAATCAGGATATTTAATGTATCCACAAGGTGACACGATGTTTTGGCCATATCACCATGTCCTTCTTTACTCTATACACATCATTAAGGCTGAGCACCAACAGTGGGAGGGGGGTACATTAATAGAATGTATGTGTGTGTCTGTATTAGGCTATGCAGGTATGTGATTATATATATTAATATGTGTCTACCCGTATTCATATGATATGATATATTCCTTTATTTTTTCCACAGTGAAAAAATCACAGCAGCGGTGCACATCAGAGCATCAATGAAAATAAATATATATTTATTATAATAATATTATATATAATAATTATATATATATCCTTTTTTATTTGTATTTTATTCTTTTATGGTTTTTGTCTGCTTTGAATACGTACAATGTGTACATCTTTTCCTTTGCATATCTCGAAAACCAATAAAAGATTTGATCACAAAAAAAAACCCGTCTGAGCTCCAACTGTTTACAACACAGCTGACTGTATTGGTGGAAGCTGTGGCTCTGGATAACATTATTGCTGGTGGTGGATATGGCAGCTGTAAGAGTGAACTCTCTCTATTAAACTATATTAACATGAGGAAAGAAAACACATGAAGCCAGAAACAGATTCCCGCCGTGGCCGTTCAGCTCCGTCGGGAGGCTGTTGGATCGTGAGCGGTACCAGCGTGCAGCCGGGCAGCCGCCGGCTCCACTCACCCTCCAGCTGGCCTCCTCCCCCTGCTCCTCCACCCCGTTGTGGAGGTAAACCACATCGAGGAAGAAGTACGGAGACTGCAGCATCTTCTGCGGCAAGACAACGGAAAAAAAAGAAACGTTAACTTCAAAGCAAACCGCGTAGCAACAGGAACAACCTGACTCGCGTTAAATAGAAACACATGGACTCCAATAGCAGACGTGTCATGCTCACGCTGACGGCCTCTGACGGGCTGAACTGAAGCCGCCCCGCGTGGCGGCTGTAGACGAGCACGGCTCGCACCACGTAGGGAGGCGGGACCGTCTGGACGTTGTCCATCGACGGCAGCTCGATCTTCTGACGACTGCCAGGACAAAAGAAGAAGAAGAAGAAGAGCTGACCTTCAGCGAAACGCTTCGATATCACGTTCCCTGTGCTTACAGGTTGAGATAGTCAGACAGAACTTACATTACATTCAGAAGATCTTCAAGGTCTATAGAGGACCGTTAAGGCTCAAACCCAACACATGGAATGTATTTCATGTCCCACTGTAGAGCACCGAGATAGTTGTGAGTGGAAGGATACTGAAGGACTCGCACACATTGGTCTCCAGGTCATACAGACAGCTGCACAGCTCCCTGGGGTCAGAGGTGAAGCCTGACAACTGAGACACACACGTGTGAGAGGAGGAGGACAGAGAACATGTTGCAGGGATACACAGCATAATAAAACATTCCTGCCCTCACCCACAGAGCGTCGTCGTTGATCACCACCAGGGCGAACTCGTGCCGTTTGTCGATCTTGTGTTTAGTTCTGACGAACATCTCAATCATCTTCTGGGATATATTCAGGGCGTTTGTTTTCGACCTTTGTTTTTGGAAAGACGGTCAAATGAGGCGACGACGAATGAAAAAAATGACGAGCGCCGAGGACTGAAGGCTCACCCGTTAAAAGACTCCAAGTTTGAGGAAGACATCTCCTCGGAAAGGTCCAAGCAGATGATCTGCCGTGAAGAAGAAACAAGCGGTTACAATAAGCCTCGAGGGGCGAATGAAGTTGGATAAAACCTGAATCCTACCACTTTCTCTGGACAGTTGACACGTGGAACTCTGAGCTGGTACTCTGCCGGCGGCGGGATGGGGGTCGTCGCGGCGGGCGGCTGCTGCGCGGGCTTCGGCCTCTCTTTGGCCGCAGCAGCTAGTGGCGCCGCGGCTGCCGATGCGACGGGGGCGACGGCCTGAGCTGCCGCTACCGACAGGGTCGCGGCCGTGGAACTGGGAGCGCTGGACGCCTCGCCCTCTCCCTCCACGCGACTCCCCACGGCCGGCTGAGACACGTTGTTGTTGTTGGGGTTGCTGTTCCCCCCGAGGCTGCCCGTGCTGCTGCGGCGGTCCTCGGCACCTTCGGGGTTGGAGCGCGTCCGAGGTCGCAGCTCCACGAGATGCTCCTCTCCGTCCGCTGGGCCCGGCTCCGGCGTCTCCATGTTTACACGCTTTGCTGAGGAAGAGGAGGTTTGTTTGGCCGTGGAGAGAATCTAGAACACCGAACTACACCTCCCTGTGGGTCGAGTCCAATGAGAATACAATGCAAGGGCACCGATTGGTCCTTGTACTTGCCGCTCAACACAAATACCAGGTACAAGTGTCGACAACACCTCTAAAACAAATGTAAAACAACAGCTACTTCAACACAGATCGCAAGGCAGACACACTGGACACGAGGCAGCTGCACGGGTCCCAAATGCACCACCAGGCTCCACTTACTTTAAATCGAATTAATACTTTCAACAGTGACAGTAACACACACACAGCTGCGAGTGTGTCCGTATGGACGAAAAGAGAGCAGCGGAGAAATGCATCAATCAATGAAGCTAACGTGATGTTACGTTAACGTGATGACCGCGCACTGTCACTATGGCTTTAAACGATATATTACAGCGAAACAGTGTTTTTTATGTTAAATAGTTCAGGTACACTTACGTGATGATTAACTGTGAAACCTCTACGATTCAACAAACGTGAAACTCATTTAAAGTTGCAAAAATATGTCAACGGAGAGCTAGCATTTGTTATGATCGGACTACTTCCTTACCGGAAGTGATCGAAACCGGATCTGCGAGATATGTGGCGTTATGGGTAATGTAGTTAATGAAGGGAAAGTTTCTGACTGGTTTTCTTCCTTGTAGAAATTGAGATGGAAATTAAAGTCACCGCTTTCCTCTTTATTATTTTTTTCCCAAGACCCGTTACTTGTTCCTCTTTACGGCAAAAATATGTCAACGAAGAGCTAGCGAGCTAGCATGTGTTATGGTCGGACAACTTCCTGACCGGAAGTGATCGAACCCGGAAGCCGGAACTGCGAAATGTGTGGCGTTACGGGTAATGTAGTTAATGAGAAGGGTAGGTTTTCTTTTCTTCTGTTTATTGTTTTTCTTCCTATTTTTTTACCTTGTAAAAAATTACGATGGATATTATAGTCCCATCTTCCCTCTTTTATTCTTTGTTTCCCTCAAGACCCGTTACTTTTTCCTCTCTACGGCAATCGCGAAGGGACATACCAACTCCAATACAAAACACACGAGACAGTCCGTTACAGTCGCAAGGGAGGAAGTAAATATCCATGTTAATCAGGCTATTTACACATACTATAGCATGCACTTTGTTTTTTAGTTTTTTATCATCATCATAATATATATATATATATATATATTTCTTGCACTATATATATATATATATAGTGCAATAAATACTCAAAATAACAATTAAATGTCCCCTGAAATTAAATGGAATATTTACGTGAAACGTCAACATATTATTGAGAATTAGTCTATCGCAACTACTGTTGCAGAACAAAAATATTAATTTCAACAATATGGCATACAATTGTATTCATAAAAGATATTGTGACACTGTTTATATAAGACGACTCCTCACCAAAATAATTGGTAATTTATTTAAAATACACAAACAAATATTTACACAGACAAATCAGATGATATAGATAGTCTCCATGTTGTGTCAACACAACATGGTACACGACTGTCTGAAGTGTAACTCCAGAGTGAGGGCTCCCCCTAGTGGACAAGAAGAACAATACATGTGAGCTACTGGGACACAACAGGAAAGGACACAGAGTCACAGGGAATGGGTGTGGAAGCCTTTCTGAGTGTGTTCCACCTCCTTTACTCATCACATGGAAGCTGTGGAGCAGACATGCAGACTGCAGCAACGACTCACGAACTCCTGGAAGATATAACACAAAAACAGCAAAACGTCGTCTTTATTTCCACAGATGCAGTGAATGGGAACAACAGGAAGGAGACTTCATCGGGACACATCGGGATCAAGAAGAATGGAGGTAGGTTATGATGCAGTGTTTTTAAAATATGTCACTTATCATGATCGGTGTTGCATCAATATATAATTATTATCTGTTTACTGGATAAAGCTGATAGAAAAGTGCAGAGCAAACCTGTCATCTGACTGGATGAAGCACTTGAAACCAGATGGAAGCACAAAGTTGAGTAAATATTACTGACTGAGTGGCAAGTTTTATAGATATAACATTATATATGTGTTATCCTAAAATTAGGAATGTGAGTATTTAACCTGCGACCTATCCACAGTGTTTTTGCCATATATATGTACATATGGCATCATATCTAGATTTCTTATACTAGAGTAGAGAATATACTTTTTTAAATAAACAATTTATTCTAATTATTACATTATTTGTGCACAACAAAAGATGTTTTTGGTCCACGGACATATTTGTTCAGCAGGAAGTTGGATCTCAGGATGTTTAAGTTTCCTCCTTTTCCGCTGCGCACAACAAAAGCTGCTCAATAGCTCAGCGACAATGTTAACACAATGTAACACAATGTAACACAATATAACACAATGTAACACAATGTTAACACAATGTAACACAAAGTTAACACAATGTAACACAAAGTTAACACCATGTAACACAATGTAACAATGTTAACACAATGTAACACAAAGTTAACAAAATATAACACAATGTAACACAATGTAACACAATGTAACACAATGTAACAGTCAGTGCGGTTACATGCAATCGAATTATTGGCTTAGTCGGACTGAAATCGAATGATCCGTTTCATGTAAACACCTTAGTCGGGCTATGTGCGGTCCGACTTCGGTCCGATTAACACCCTGGAGAACTCGGTCCGATCCAATTGATAATTCGACTCTCGCGGCATGTAACTCTGAATTCGATTCGGAACTGGACTTTGCGTCTTTGCGCATGCTCGAGATCCCGCCGCCCTCCTCCCTCCCATGTCGTGACCCGGAAGTCGAAAGAGACGATAAATTAAATTCTCCGTGTACCTTCGGTGACGGCGTCTTCTCTCCGTTATCAACTCAGCCAATAGCGCCATTTGCATTCGCTGTCCTCCTATGAACACCATGGAAGAATAGTCGAGGGATGTAGCTTCGCCTCGCTCTCTGTTCGCCATCTTTCTCAAAATGTTGTTGTTGGTGGTGGTGAAGAGGTCAAGCGGAAATGGCTGTATCACCACGAGTTGTAATGAAAACAGCGCCGCCTATCGTATCGGATATGACATGCTTTCAAAGGCCAATGATTCGAATGACTCACTGCCATGTATATCGGGATAACAGCAGATCCCCCAAAAGATAGCATAGTCCGACTAAAGCAAGATTCAAATTATACCATCATGTAAACGCACTGAGTGTTAACACAATGTAACACAAAGTTAACACAATGTTAACACAATATAACACAATGTAACACAATGTTAACACAATGTAACACAAAGTTAACACAATGTAACACAATGTAACAATGTTAACTCAATGTAACACAAAGTTAACACAATGTTAACACAATGTAACACAATGTTAACACAATGTTAACACAATGTAACAATGGTAACACAATGTTAACACAATGTTAACAATGTTAACACAATGTAACACAAAGTTAACACAATGTAACACAATGTAACACAATGTAACACAATGTTAACACAATGTAACACAATGTTAACACAATGTAACAATGTTAACACAATGTAACAATGTTAACACAATGTAACACAATGTAACAATGTTAACACAATGTAACACAATGTTAACACAATGTTAACACAATGTAACAATGTTAACACAATGTAACACAATGTTAACACAATGTAACAATGTTAACACAATGTAACACAATGTTAACACAATGTAAACACAATGTTAACACAATGTAACACAATGTTAACACAATATAACAATGTTAACACAATGTAACACAATGTTAAAACAATGTTAACACAATGTTAACACAATGTAACAATGTTAACACAATGTAACACAAAGTTAACACAATATAACACAATGTAACACAATGTAACAATGTTAACACAATGTAACACAATGTAACAATGTTAACACAATGAAACACAATGTTAACACAATGTAACACAAAGTTAACACAATATAACACAATGTAACAATGTTAACACAATGTAACAATGTTAACACAATGTTAACACAATGTAACAATGTTAACACAATGTAACACAAAGTTAACACAATATAACACAATGTAACAATGTTAACACAATGTAAACACAATATAACAATGTTAACACAATGTAACACAATGTAACACAATGTTAACACAATGTTAACACAATGTTAACGCAATGTAACACAAAGTGTGGCTCAGTTTAATTATGAGCAGCTCTTCAGGGGCATTTATATTATATTATATATATATATATAATATATATGTATAAGATAATATAATATCATATAAATATATATATGATATTATATTATATATATATTATATATATCATATAATATATATATCTAATATTATATATATATATATATATATATATATATTACTGTAAACTGATTCCTTAATAGGCCAAATGATTTTAATGATTCTTCTTATGACCCAAATACACTTCCTGTGTCTGCAGGGTTCCCTCCTGGCCCGGTGTGACGGCCTGGACGGCGGGTCAGAGTGTGACGGGGAGGAGAGGACCCCGGGCAGCCGCTTGACCTTTGACCCCGAGGGCTCCGCCCCCAAAGCCAACCGGGAGCCTTCGCCCGCGGAGCTGGCTCAGTGCGAGGCCGAGGTGGGGACGCTGCTCGGCATCATCGCCGAGCTGAACAAGAAGATGGGGTCATTGAAGGCACCGAGGTAACCACACACACACACACACACACACAGAAGAGTTCTTGAACGGTTCTTTAAAAGGCTTTGTGGTTCTACAAAGAACCATCACCGACTGAAGAACCTGTTTGGAAATGGAACCATGTTTTGTAGGTTCTTTGAGACACCTTTAAGGAATTGTTTCTTTAAAGAACCGCGGTTTGAAAGGTTCTTTGAGGAACCAGAAACGGTGCCTTAAATAACCATTTGTTGAAGGTTCTTTGAGTACCTTTATAGGTTCTTTGTGGAACCCGAAATGATGTCTTAAAGTACCATATTTTAAGGTTCTTGGGACACCTGTATAGGTTCTTTGGATAACTCTTTAAGGAAATGGTTCTCTAAAGAACCCTGGTTTGAAAGGTTCATTGAGGAACCATATATGGTGCCTTAAAGAACCATTTTTCTCAGGTTCTTTGAGACACCTTTAAAGGTTCTTTGAAGAACTCTTAAAGGAAATGGTTCTCTAAAGAACCCTGGTTTGAAAGGTTCTGTGTGGAACCAGAAATGGTTCTTCTATGGCATCACTCTGAAGAACCATATTTGGTTCCAGATGCACCTTCATGGTTCTGTGTCATGAAGGTTGTCTGAATTAATACGTTTGGGATCACTACAAATAAATATTTTCGTGTTTAGTTGTTAAATATTTCCCATCAGTAAATGATATATATAGTTATTAAATGTTTATATGCTTAATAAATGATATATATGGTTAATACATGATATAAATGGTAAATAGATGATATAAATGCTTAGCGTGTCTAAGAATAAACCAAGTGGTCTTCACAGTAACACGTGTTCATGCTGCTGGTGTTCTGCAGTGAACCAGGAGACCTGAGACCACGAGGATCATCCAGACCTCCGGTTCCAGACCTGCTCTCCCATAGGCTGGCCCGGAGCAGCCCAGAGAGAAGCCCCGCCCCTTCTGCCACGCCCAGACCGTCACTGACGGACCGAGGTGACGACATCACTCTGTTTTTATTTTTGGATGCTCTCCAGCATTTTTATATATATACAAGAAAACTCAACGTATTGTTTTAAACATGTTCTCAAACAAGTTTAAAAGAAAAGTATTTGTGTTCTATGTTTGATTTATTCTTATTTATTTTTATTTGTCTTGTTTTAAATGTCCTGTCTTAATGTTTTTAAACATGTTTTTACCTGTTACTGCTCTCCTGACTGATGAGTCATCAACTTAATTTCTTTGTATGTTTTTACAATGACGAATAAACATATTTATCTTTATCCTTATTGCATTCTTATTGTCGTTTAGATGTAAAAGTGCACAGATGATTAACTGCACCTCCCTCTTACGCCCACCAGGGGGCGGTGGTGTCGTGTGGTCTAAGCTCCAGGCGGTGCTGTCCTCGGTGGAGGACTCCATCAGCTGTAAGCGGTCCTGGGCGGCCCCCATCACGGCGGCAGACCAGCACACGCACCGGGAGCACGTGTGGGCCGCTCAGGAGAGCTGGGGGAGGGCCACGCAGGTGTCACCGCTACCTGAACTCTCAGGGTTTATTGACTTCTTAAACATTTTAAATTTTACATTTTAAAATATTTTGACTTACACAAAGCGAGTTACTCTGGACAAAACGACCTGATTCATTCCAACAGTGACATTTAGAGGTCAGTCGTCGCTCTCTAACTTCGGCTCACCGGTTTCAGATATTGGAGGAGATGGAAATCGAGTTTGGGATCTCCTGCCCGCCAGAACTGCCGAGGGACCAGGACCAGGAGGACCAGGACCAGAAGGACCAGGACCAGGAGGACCAGGAGGACCAGGACCAGAAGGACCAGGAGGACCTCCTGGATCTCAGAGGCCCCTTGCAGAGCCACCAGGAGGATCTGGAGAGAGCACAACGCACCTTCAGCCAGATGGAGGAGGAGAAGAACAAGGTAGAGGAGGAGAAGAACAAGAGGAGAAGAACAAGAGGAGAAGAACAAGGTAGAGGATGAGAAGAGCAAGGTATAGGAGAAGAACAAGAGGAGGAGAACAAGAGGAGAAGAACAAGGTAGAGGAGGAGAAGAACAAGAGGAGGAGAACAAGGTAGAGGAGGAGAAGAACAAGAGGAGGAGAACAAGGTAGAGGAGGAGAAGAACAAGAGGAGGAGAACAAGGTATAGGAGAAGAACAAGAGGAGAAGAACAAGGTAGAGGAGGAGAAGAACAAGGTAGAGGAGGAGAAGAACAAGAGGAGGAGAACAAGGTAGAGGATGAGAAGAACAAGAGGAGAAGAACAAGGTAGAGGAGGAGAAGAACAAGAGGAGGAGAACAAGAGGAGAAGAACCTTTATAGGTTCTTTGAAGAGCTCTTTAAGGAAATGGTTCTCTAAAGAACCCTGGTTTGAAAGGTTCTGTGTGGAACCAGAAATGGTTCTTCTCTCTCATCACTCTGAAGAACCATATTCGGTCCCTTCATGGTTCTGTGTTCAGCCCCGTTCACCAGTTCAATGGACGTGGACCCGGTTCTCTTGTCTTTCAGCTGTTGGGCCTCCACAGGTCCTGGAGGTCAGGAGGTCGCTCTCCTTCCTACCGGGCCGGTCCGGACTGGACCCCTCCTCCAGCTGCTTCACCTTCCCCCTCCAGACGGATCCCTGTGGGGGGCGGTGGTTCTGCCACCTCCTGCAGTCCGTGTCCGAGTCCCATCGGCCCGGAGACCGAGTCCGAGCGGCTGACCCGGTGAGTCTGAGCAGGATCCACTGACCTGGGGTCAGATCCAAGGGAGGGCCGCAGGATGTTGAGTTTCAGGTCCCTCCTGAGTCTCTTCCCCCTCCCTCCTCTCCTCCCCCCTCCTCTCCTCCCTCCTCCTCTCCTCCTCTCCTCCCCTCCTCCCCTCCTCTCCTCCTCTCCTCCCCTCCTCTCCTCCCTCCTCTCCTCCTCTCCTCCCTCCTCCTCCCTCCTCCTCCCTCCTCCTCTCCTCCTCTCCTCCTCCTCCTCTCTCCTCCTCCTCTCCTCCTCCTCTCCTCCTCCTCCTCCTCCTCCTCCTCTCTCCTCCTCCTCCTCCTCTCCTCCTGCTCCTCTCTCCTCCCTCCTCTCCTCCCTCCTCCTCTCCTCCCTCCTCCCTCCTCCCTCCTCTCCTCCTCCTCTCCCTCCTCCTCCTCTCCTCCTCCTCTCCTCCCCTCCTCTCCCCCCTCCTCTCCTCCCTCCTCTCTCCCCTCCCCTCCTCCCCTCCTCCTCCTCCTCCTCTCCTCCCTCCTCCTCCTCCTCCCTCCTCCTCTCTCCTCCTCTCCTCCTCCTCCTCCTCTCTTCTCCTCCTCTCTCCTCCTCCTCCTCCCTCCTCCTCCTCCCTCCTATCCTCCCTCCTCTCCTCCCTTCTCTCCTCCTCCCTCCTCCCTCCTCTCCTCCTCTCCTCTCCTCCCTTCTCTCCTCCTCCCCTCCTCTCCTCCCTCCTCATCACTCAGCTGCATCGAGAGGCTGAGGGCCAGGAACGAGCGGCTGACGGTGGCTCTGGAGCGGCGGAGAGGAGAGGAGGAGCAGATCCTCCGGCTGGAGGCGACCTGCTCGGCGCTGCAGGCGGCGCTCAGGAACAGGTCCGAACACACACACACACACACACACACACACACACACACACACACAGGCCTTGTGTGAGCAGAACTCATGTGTGTTGTGTGTGTGATGGACAGGGAGGAGTGCGAGGAGGCGCACGGCGAGCTGCTGTCGCTCTACGACGCCGAGAGGCAGCAGAGCGTTCCTCTGCAGGTGCACGCAGCAGGTGTTGAATACACACACACACACACACACACACACACACACACACACACACACACACACACAGTGAGGCTCACAGTGTTCCTCCCATCAGAGGCAGCCGGTGAGGAGCTGACCACCTCCTTCTCCACAGCAGGAGTCACAGAGGAGACGCAGAGCCACGCGGGGCAGAGGTGACTTACACTTAAAAGGTTCTTTAAGGAACCATTTCTGGTTCCTCAAAGAACCTTTCAAACCAGGGTTCTTTAGAGAACCATTCCCTGAAAGAGTTCTTCAAAGAACCTATAAAGGTGTCTCAAAGGAAAAAAATGGTTCTTCAGTAGGTGACGGTTCTCCCTAGAACCAAAAAGCCTTTTATAGAACCATTTTTGAAGGTTCTTTCAGACACCTTCAAAGGTTCTTTCAAGAACTCTTTAAGGACATGGTTCTCTAAGGAACCCTGGTTTGAGAGGTTCTATTGCATATCATTCACACGTGATGAGCTCAATGTTCAATGAGTCAATGACCTGGAACAATATTAAAGAACCTTTAGACCTTGCTTTTGCCGGGTCGCTCACGACCTCTGACCCCGCAGGACGCCCGAGCCGGCGGGGCGGGCGGCGCTCCTCCGGCAGCTGATCGAGCGCCTGAAGAGCGACCGGGCCGCCGGAGGAGTCCAGGGGAAGACGAGCCCCGAACCGGCTGGATCCAGAGCTGGTCATGTGACTAAAGAGAACGCCAAACCCCCCGAGCCCAGGAACGACAAGGCGTCGCTCTTCTATGAACTCGTCTCTGTCCGGGTACGAGCTTTATATCATTCATACCTTTAAAAAATGATGAAGAAGCTGTCGACGCGATCCACGCAAAGAGATTCAATTACATTTATTTTATATGAGCCCAAATCAGGGCTTTACAATCTGTACACATACGACATCCCTGACCTTTGACCTCACATCGAATCAGGAAAAACTCCTTAAAGTCACGAAGAATAAGTGAAGAAACCTTCAGGAGATCACGACATGAAGGTTCCTTTAGTCCTAGTGTCATATTTATTTTGGGGTTATTTCTTTAAGGCGACGTCTTCAT
Organism: Pseudoliparis swirei; assembly: GCF_029220125.1. Lineage (NCBI taxonomy): Eukaryota > Metazoa > Chordata > Actinopteri > Perciformes > Liparidae > Pseudoliparis > Pseudoliparis swirei. The sequence goes on along the minus strand of NC_079392.1, from coordinate 1,926,123 downwards.
TGATCTACGTCACACGACATTTATAATTATACAAGACCCTGTAGGCCGCCAGGGGTCAATCTGACCTCATTATATTTAGAGATATGGAGGTCAAGTGGTGACACGTTTGACATTTTGAAGACGAGGGTCAGGGAAATAACTGGAGAGGTCACGCGCTCCACCGAGCAGCACCTCTGAACACACTCATCAAGACGTAGCTCCTCCCATTCAGCTTCAGGGTGTCACCTCATCCCATCGAGGGGCGCAGAGAATCACAATGTCAACGCTAAGGCGTTAGCTAACGGGGATTCCAGTTCATAAACTAATGAACTACACCTCCGCGTTCAGCTCCATTGCGGTTTATGGTTCACGGTTTAACTTCTTCCAGGAGGAGATGTCGGATCTGCGATCTCTCATCCGCCTGAAGGAGAAGGAGCTGCGCTGTCTGGAGTGGGGTCTGATGGCCCAGAGGGCCCACGAAGGCCTGGGGGAGGAGCTGGAGGACCGGGAGGCGGAGCAACAGGTAGAGACTTCTGCAGCAGCGGCGGAGAGAGGCTTCTCCACAATTCATCAAATAACACAGAGTCAAGGTGAAACGAGCAAGAGGGAGCAGGACGCCGGTCGACTGCGGCGGACCCGATTCAAATCTGGATGTCCCACCCGGGAAATCACACATCTACCAAAGCAGAATCCCTCCAGGCTGAGAGGGTATTTTGGGTCCACGAGGTCTTCATCACACACCAAGAGCTGAACAGAGACTTTCAGTTAACAGGAGCTCTCAGTGCAGACACACTGGGCCTCAGAACCCAGAGAAACCCCTCCTCGAAAACGGCTTTATTTTCATCCTCAATATTTATTTTGAATGCAAACGTATCTGGATGCTCATGGATGCACAATAATTCAACCAAAATCCCAAAAGGCTCCTGATTGTATGGTGACTTTTGTTCTGTCCTGCACGGTGGTCCCCAGTCAAGGGGTCGGGTGCCTTTATCGGGCGAGGAACCAAATATGGTCACTTCGTTGATGTTGATTTCTTACCTAAAAACTTCTTCTTTGTTATGTCACAGTTATTGTTGTGTCCTCCAATAGCACTGTAGTGTTGACATTTTGAATTTCAAAATATTTTAATGAGTGCCCTATAAAGGGTTAAAAGACAGATAAGTCTGAGGAGGCGCAAGATGATTAACAAAATCAAAAATAAGAATATTTCTGTTCTAATAAAGTGTATTTTTCTAACTTTTTTCTAATCTTTTTCATTCAAACATTAATTGAATTTGTTCAGGCTTCTAAAAAACATTCAAATAAAGCAGAAATCCATCTTTGGTTAAACTGCAGCACTGTTTCAGATGACTGTATGGCATGATCAGAACTCCAGAACAGGGAACGCTCTCGAGCTTCAGATATAATTTCCTTGATGATGTGTTTCAGACGCTCTGTGAACACGAGCATGGCGCCGAGCGGGGCGCCGAGCGGGGCGCCGAGAGGGGCGCCGAGCGGGGCGCTGAGCGGGGCGACCGGGGCGCCGAGCGGGGTGTCCCTGATCCTTGGACCCGGCCGGTTCTGAAAGAGCTGCAGGCCGTGCTGCAGAGGTGAGACGTCGTCAAATATTTACAACACTATTTAAATATTGTACACGTAAAATATACTGTAAAGGCACATATTATGATATATTCAAATATTACAATGTTAAAGCCTTTAACAAGGAAACCTGCTAACTGATCTGACGTCAGGTCACCTGGTAAATGAAGAAAAGGATCCTGATGAATGAAGTCAGCGGAGAAGATGAATCACATCTGTTGCCTTGTTTATCTGTTGCTTAGCAACGCTTTAGACATACAGGGCTTCAGAGAGCATCCCATTGTTCTCCTGACCTTGAGTAGTGACTACAAACTTCTCTACACACGAAACCATGAAGGTGCATCTGGAACCGAAAATGGTTCTTCAGAGTGATGCCATAAAGGAACCATTTTTGGTTCCACAAAGAACCTTTCAACCCAGGGTTCTTCAAAGAACCATGTCCATAAAGAGTTCTTTCTTCAAATAACCTATAAAGGTGTCTCAAAGAACCTTCAACAAATGGTTCTGTAAGGCACCATTTATGGTTCCACAGAGAACCTTTCAAACCAGGGTTCTTGAAAGAACCATTTCCATAAAGAGTTATTTAAATAACCTATAAAGGTGTCTCAAAGAACCTTCAAGAAATGGTTATGTAAGGCACCATTTATGGTTCCTCAAAAAACCTTCAACAAATGGTTATGTAAGGCACCATTTATGGTTCCTCAAAGAACCTTCAACAAATGTTTTTTAAGGCACCATTCATGGTTCCACAAAGAACCTGTCAAACCAATGGTTCTTCAGTAAGTAATGGTTCTTCCTAGAACCACAAAGCCTTTTAAAGAACCATTTAAGAACCTTGTTTTTTCACAATGACTCCTCATGAAGACAGTTAAGATATTTCACAGAGTTTATCAAATGGTTAAAGTCAGAATCTTTGGTGCCTTCTTCAGTCAAAGGACCTGCATGACGCTCTCTTGTGTTTCATCCTGTGTTGGTTCCCAGGGAACAGGCCCTGAAGAAGAGGCTGGCGCTGGTTCAGGACTCACTCCGCACGGCGCTGTCGGACGGCACGGCGCCCAGGAGGGACAACGGAGAGCAGATAGCCCGACTTACACAAGCTCACAGGTGAGCATCTCAAGAAAGGTAGTGAGGAGGCTGCCTTTCAATCAGGAGGGACGAGTATTTAGAGTTTAACAATAATGTATTTACAACTGCAGATTGAAATAGTTCAACGTCTTTTTGGCGTTTGGAGTTTATTCTGAATATGGATAAGCTATCGGGGTAGAGATGCTGGTATCCCCCCATGGAGTCCAGACACTGGTGGTGGTGTAACCTGATTGGAGAAGCCTGGGGGTGAGGAGCCTAGGGGGGAGGAGCCTGGGTTGGAGGAGGGGGGAGGAGCCTGCTGAGGAGGAGGGTCGCATCGCTTTGAGCCGAAACGACAACCGACAGCAGCAGAGAAGAACACAGTTTAAAGTGTTGCCAACGACGCTGTGATTGGCTTACAGAGCATCGCTGCCTCTAATTGGTTGGTTGATTCATCGTGCCCGCCCCCAATCAGCTGATGGAGTAATCGCTGCCAGACAAAGAGACTGCGTATGAATGAACCAGCGTGTAAAGAGTGTCTTCCTGGCTGAACCTTTGCTTGAGTGACATGCGTGTGTCCTTGTTCGTCGTTCTCGTTCTGCTCGTGCAACTTAAGCAAGTATTTGTATAGTGTCGTCGTTTTATGCGAGTGTTATTAAACTCTACCTCCCTTGCTGGGGGTTCTTTCATTCCAGTAAAGCCTTGAGTTCGTACCGGCAGATTCGCCGAAAGTACCGCGAGCAGGGGTGGAGGCTGGAGCAGAAGGTGGCGGCCGTGATGGAGACCCGCCCCCTGCAGGGCGGAGCCCCGAAGGCTGCAGCCGAGGCCTCGGACTGGAAGAGGGAGGAGACGGTTCTGTGACCCTCAGGTCGTGCAGTCAGGAAAATCAGCATGTCAAAAAGTATCGTTAATAAATATATATAAATATATATATATACATATGTATATATATATTTAAATATATATACATTTAAATGTATATTTATATATGTATATATATCTATAAATATACATTTTATGTAAATGTATTTTATACAAATATATATATATATATACAGGACTGTCTCAGAAAATTAGAATATTGTGATAAAGTTCTTTATTTTCTGTAATGCAATTAAAAAAACAAAATGTCATGCATTCTGGATTCATTACAAATCAACTGAAATATTGCAAGCCTTTTATTCTTTTAATATTGCTGATTATTTTTTACAGCTTAAGAAAACTCTAAAATCCTATCTCATAAAATTTTAATATTTCCTCAGACCAAGTTAAAAAAAAGATTTATAACAGCTGAGTGTTTGTCAAGGCTCAGGAAACCCTTGCAGGTGTTTCGAGTTAATTAGACAATTCAAGTGATTTGTTTAATACCCTACTAGTATACTTTTTCATGATATTCTAATATTTAGAGATAGGATATTTGAGTTTTCTTAAGCTGTAAGCCATAATCAGCAATATTAAAAGAATAAAAGGCTTGCAATATTTCAGTTGATTTGTAATGAATCCAGAATGCATGACATTTTTGTTTTTTGAATTGCATTACAGAAAATAAAGAACTTCATCACAATATTCTAATTTTCTGAGACAGTCCTGTATATATATGTTTTATATATTTAAATATATACATTTAAATATATATTTATATATTTATATATATATATATATTATATAGATTTATACATATATATATATATAAATATTTTGTATATATTTATATATAAATATATATGTATTAATATATCTCTACATACAAATAAATATATAGTCAATGTGGGGCAGTGGAACATGGAAAACGGTTTCAGTTCTGCCTTTTGACCTCCGTGTGAGTCGCCATTAAACCGGAGCTCAACTTGTTTAACAGGACTCGCACATCGCGAGACACATTCCTCATTTCAGAGAAACAGCTGTCGTTCAATCATGAATGTTTTTAGGCCGATTCCAGGCCTGAGCCCTCTGAGGAGCTCAGGAGTGTGACCTCGAGAGAGAGCACATGTTCCTCTTTCCCATACAAGCCGGCCGGGCTGCCGTCACGGTGCTCAGAGGAGGGGGAAGGGGGCCGGGACAATGGTGCACACCAAATGTATGAGCAGCCCTGTCCTCTCCTTAGCTCTGTCATAGTTCTCTCACTTAATCATTTAAATCCTAAAACATTGTCAGATTGCGGTTTGAATAAAAAGGATCACAATTGATTCAGCCGACTCGAAGATATATGATCTTTTTCATCCGGTGCATACTTCTTCTTCCCTGTTGAACACCTGGCGTTTACACTACCCACAATGCAGCTTGACTGTCAACAGTTGGGGTTGGAGATTTGGGCGTGGTATCCTACATGCTAGTAGCTGCTAATGAAGCCTCGAGAAGAGACAGAAATTAGGGAACAACTAATAAGCCAGTCGTCAAAGATAATGATACAATTACTTCAGTTTTTGTCTGAGTTCAACTTCAGCAAGTTGAGGGTCATCCAGGTGTTTGTGCTTGGAGTTTAGCTAAATGGCGGATTTCCTCTGTGATTCATTGATAGATATAATTGAGTATCATCTGCAGGAAAAATTTAAGTTTTGGGACTGTTTTCTTATAATATTGGAAGAAAAGGAAGAATATACAAGAAGTGGGCCGAGCACAGAACCTTGTGGAACCCCATGACTGACTTTAGTGTGCATGGATGATTCCTTTAGTGCCAATCACACGGTCCACTCTCTGCTATGGAGTTGTGATTGTTCATGGTGTTCATGTTAATAAAGCTCCCAGATATAACAAGTACAGAGACGACGATGCTGATGCAATGAGAAGCTCATTAGTCATTTCCTCAAATAAACTATTGTTATGTTGGCTTTAATTTGCAGGTTTGAGGATTACTTCCTTTGTTGTATTATATTTTTATTTTAGAATAGCATGTGTCCTTCACAGTGAGCATATAAACTATATTAATTGTATTGTTTTTCAATATTTTAATAACCAATAAACATGTAAGTATTACAACAGAAAGCATTGGGATGTTTGTTTTGATCATTTTCATTGTGTTTATCGCAAGAGTAAGATATTTAAAAATCTGTACAAATAAAAAAAGAATTACAAAAAAACTGTCGAATTGAGAAATAAAATGTAATTTCTCAGCCCCATTTTTTTTATTTCTACGAAAAAAACGAGAATATAAAATATATTTTTGTACATGTATCTACCATTGTATTGCTATATTCCACTGCTTCTGTGAACCCAAGACCTTTTGGTAAACCAACTTCAAACACCAAAACAGTTCATCCACATGAGTAAAGGAATGTTTCCACAAGAGATATGAAGAATTTTTAGAAAATCGAAGTTCAATTTTCAGCTTTAGGGCCAAATTATCTCTTTAAACTTGTGCCTGAGGACAATTGTGCCTCATTTTGTAGAGAGCTGAGGTTGTTCTGCCATTTTAATGCAAAAAACACACTGGTATGTGTCATATGCAAGTGCCTTTAAAAGGTGAAATTAAGAAATTGTGTAAAATCGTGAAAATGACCCCAGAGGGTTAAATAAGCCCCCAGATAACTCTCGCCATCATTTTAAACCAATCCATCACTCTTTACCTCCATTTCCTCTCCCTCCATCTTCTCTCCTCACTCATCGCTCAATCATCCCCCCGGAGCCGGTCAGCTGCAGCTGTGGCCGGCGGTCAGGAGGTTAAGGCAAAGGTTGAGTGTCACGCCCACCGGGTCACGGCGCCGCGGCGCTGTTGTGTTAGACCGTGAATGGAGCGCTCAGAGCGCCAGACGAGGCGGCGAGCCCCTGACGCCCTGACTCTTGCCTGAGCTTGCCCTTTCCCGGGCAGAGGTCACAACAGAGGGCAAGGCCTCCCCCCCCTCCCCCTCCAGGTCACCGTCTCTATTGTCGTAACAGCCGCCATCAGAGCAGATGATGCTATTGTGGTTGTTCCGTCTCTCTGAGATCTGTGTGCAGCTTCTCAGATCATCAAAGAGGTTTTTAGACGACATGATTCTTGAAACCTCTGAGGCCGAACTCTGGAAAGAGAAGGGAATATTAACACCATCCAAAGCTCAAAAGATACGTACATATATGTATATTTAAATATATTTGTATGTATATATTGTATGTATATATATGTATATTTTAAAGTGTATATATACATATATGTATATATACAGGACTGTCTCAGAAAATTAGAATATTGTGATAAAGTTCTTTATTTTCTGTAATGCAATTAAAAAAAAAAAATGTCATGCATTCTGGATTCATTACAAATCAACTGAAATATTGCAAGCCTTTTATTCTTTTAATATTGCTGATTATGGCTTACAGCTTAAGAAAACTCAAATATCCTATCTCTAAATATTAGAATATCATGAAAAAGTATACTAGTAGGGTATTAAACAAATCACTTGAATCGTCTAATTAACTCGAAACACCTGGAAACACATTTTCAAATGTTTGATTTTGTTTTGCTGTTATAAATCTTTTTTTTTACTTGGTCTGAGGAAATATTCAAATTTTATGAGATAGGATTTTAGAGTTTTCTTAAGCTGTAAGCCATAATCAGCAATATTAAAAGAATAAAAGGCTTGCAATATTTCAGTTGATTTGTAATGAATCCAGAATGCATGACATTTTTGTTTTTTTAATTGCATTACAGAAAATAAAGAACTTTATCACAATATTCTAATTTTCTGAGACAGTCCTGTATATACTTGGGCTGTGAAACGATTAAAAATTGTAATCAGGTTAATCACAGGTTTCTGTGGATTAATCATGATTAATCACATATTACCGATATTCTCGGTATATTTTTGTGAGAACATAAAGATTCATGACAAAAGACGGATATATACATTTATACACAGGGGTGCACATAACTTGGGGGGGGGTGCAAGTGACTTTTTTTCCTCCCGATGTGCGCGCACACGCCAGCATCGGAGCTCTGCGGCGCGCGAGACGGAGATCGGAGTCGTGTTAACGCGACACGTAGAGACAGAATGACACGCTGCTGGAGAGACGACCAACAACAGACGGATTGGAAGCTCATTCTGCGCATGCGTTTAATGCGTTAAAAAAAGTAACTAATTAATCCTGGAATTTAATCATAACGCGTTAAAAATAAAGAACGAAAACATAACATAAGTATTCACAGCCTTTGCCATGACACTCAAAATTTAGCTCAGGTGCATCCTGTTTCATCCTTGAGATGTTTGATTGGAGTCCACCTGTGCTACATTCAGTTGATTGGACATGATTGAGAACACACCTGTCTATATAAGGTGTCACAGTTGACTGCATATCAGAGCATAAACCAAGCCATGAAGTTCAAGGAATTATCTATAGACCTCCGAGACAGAATTGTATCGAGGCTCAGATCTGGCGAAGGGTACAGAAAGATGTCTGCAGCATTGAAAGTCCCAATGAGCCCAGTGGCCTCCATCATCCGGACATGGAAGAAGTTTGGAACCACCAGGACTCTTCCTAGAGCCGCCCAGCCAGACTGAGCGATCGGGGCAGAAGGGCCTGAGTCAGGGAGGTGACCAGGAACCCGATGGTCACTCTGACAGAGCTCCAGCGTTGTTCTATGAAGAGAGGAGAACCTTCCAGAAGGACAACCATCTCTGCAGCGCTCCACAAATAAGGCCTGTTTGGTCGAGTGGCCAGACGGAAGCCACTCCTCAGTAAAAAGCACATGATGGCCCGCCTAGAGTTTGCAAAAAAGCACCTGAAGGACTCTCAGACCATGAGAAACCAAATTCTCCTGTCTGATGAAACAAAGATTGAACTCTGGCCTGAATGCCAAGCGTCATGTCTGGAGGGAACCAGGCGCTGCTCCTCACCTGGCCAATACCATCCCTACAGTGAAGCATGGTGGTGGCAGCATCATGCTGTGGGGTGTTTTTCAGCGGGAGGAACTGGGAGACGAGTCAGGACTGAGGGAAAGATGAATGCAGCAACGTACAGAGACATCCTGGATGAAAACATGCTCCAACGCGCTCTGGACCTCAGACTGGGGCGACGGTTCATCTTCCAACAGGACAACGACCCGAAGAACACAGCCCAGATAACAAGGGAGTGGCTTCGGGACAACTCTGTGAAGGTCCTGGAGCGGCCCAGTCAGAGCCCGGACTTGAACCCGATTGAACATCTCTGGAGAGATCTGAACATGGCTGTGCACCGACGCTCCCCATCCAACCTGATGGAACTTGAGAGGTTCTGCAAAGAAGAATGGGAGAAACTGCCCAGAAATAGGTGTGCCACGCTTGTGGAATCAGACCCAAGAAGACTTGAGGCTGTAATTGCTGCCAAAGGTGCTTCAACAAAGTATTGAGCAAAGGCTGTGAATACTTATGTACATGTTATGTTTTCGTTCTTTATTTTTAATAAATGTGCAAAAATTTTCAAAAAACAGTTTTCACTTTGTTATTATGGGTTTTTGTGTGTAGAATGTTGAGGAAAATAATGAATTTAATCCATTTTGGAATAAGGCTGTAACATAACATGTGGAAAAAATGAAGCGCTGTGAATGTGTATATAAACACACTTTAAAAATATATATGTATATATGTATATATACATATATATATGTATATATACACACTTTAGAAATATACATATATGTATATATATATGTACATATATATATATGCCTTCCAGTGGAGTACTAGAGTATGTCATAGAGTATATGCATGTATCAGTACAATAAGGAAATTGTACTTAAATATAGTATTTAAAT